>NC_056733.1:492973810-493011310 GCF_019279795.1 Protopterus annectens | reverse complement strand
CAGAATGTCCTCAGTTTAGCACCATACATTTGCACTGGGAAATCAGTAAAGCGAGAAGTTAGAAAGTCATGAGACACATTTCAGTTTCTGACTTCACAATCCTCACATTATTATTAACAATACTGATGCAGAATATGATTGATTCTATCAAATATCTAACTTTCTAAGACCAAAATATATCATAGGTACAGTTAGCAAAACAACACAAACACAGATATACTAAGGACTAAGTCAGCTATGCACCCTGAGCATTAGACACAAATAGTATGTATCCCTGAATCCAAAAGATACAAAACAGGGATATGGTTCAGTTATCATCACTTGCACAGGGTGCTGTGGGGGATAGGAAGTCTAGGCTGACACAAAAGGTCAGTGAGTGTGTGTGAGCAAGAAAGCGAATCAGGTAGACATATGGATAAAGTAACAAATGACAACTGAGACAAAATGTGCTTTAAGATTCACAGCTAAACCATGTATCCGTTGTATGTGTGTCTGTATGGGTCCTCCAGGTGACACTGGTGTGTGAGCATGTGCATGAAAACAGCCAAGCTCTGCAGTAGCTTTATGTGAGTGCCTGCATGAAAACAGCCATGCTCTGGGGTAACTCTTGGTATGTTGGTATGTTAGACAGGTGTGAGCTGTACATGGTAGAGGTGGTAGTTCATTGTTGTCTTACTTGACTATAAGAACTGGCTTTGCCAGGAGTTGTGATGAGTGATGCTGGCACATTCATGCCCATAATCAGATCCACTTCTGCTACCTAAATGTGACTGAGGTCTGTTGGATGAGCTCGTCTCACAAGGACACGCAGTACCACGAACCGATGGCCTGCCACATCTGGAAATGGATGCCTCAACCAATGATGGAACAGAGGAAGTAGTACCACTATGGGATCATGATCAGGCATGGCCACATCAGCTAACAGCAGATGATGTGGCTGACCTAAGCCCATGAGGTTGCCTCCCCCCACCTATCAGCCGTTCCATCACAGACACCTCCCATTCTAGCATGTCATTCATTTGATCCATTGAATCTGCAACATGGTGGAGGCAGTCACGTATATCAGCCTGTGCTACATATACAACCCTAAGAATTTCTCTAGAGGACCTATAAGAACATGCCTGCACCTCCCTGATGGCCCCAAACATACATTGAGTGGTACAGGAAGACACCCCTGGATCAGATGGAGGATGAACAGCAGGCCTCCTCTGAGCACCTGGTAACAACCTTCCTGAGTGGCTCCTGACCCACACTTTGGCTACAGCCAGATTTAACAGACACTGAAGCCTCAGTAAACACACTTCCCTGATTGAGTATCTCACCCACCACCTGTGCAATATCTGAGGGCTCAGTGGAGTTGGCAAAGACCTACTGGCTGTGTCTGATGGAAGTACAATGGGTGGCTGAATGTTAACCTCAGTGTGAGATTCATCATCTGCATCCCTTGACTATGCCTCTGTTTGGCCGCTATCACCATCGGAATCTGCTAATACTCTGATATCAGATGGTAAGAGTCCTATATTTCCACTGATAGGATCACCTGTGATAATAAGCAGCAAACACAGGAAAGAAATTAATAGCTGCACTACTATGGTCAAATGTATGCTAACAAACTACTAGTGGTTCCACTACTACAGACAGTACAGCAATACATACAGCAGTCCTGACACCCACCTCACACATATGGATAAAATAATATATTTCTTCTCTACTGACAAAAAAGATATTTGGCTTACCTTGTGCAGCTGATGCAATGCTTCCCATGGAGGATGGTCCTGGAAGATGTTAAGCAAAAGTTAAGGATAACATCATCACAATTAACAGTAATACATGGGGTTAAAACTTTTTGCCTTTTTTAATTTCTCCAAGTCTTTTGGGTTTCTAATACCATGATGGGAATGGACCCCATTCCTAAATCAAAGTACGATTAAATTTCATGCAATTAGTATTTTTTCACTCTTTGATGTTAGCCAAAAGTGCTCTTCGCAGCACCTGCAATGTGCCCAGTAATGATTCCTTCTGCAATTCGTACAGTCTTACATGAATTGCTAACATATCTAAATATGACTGTAAATTCTTTTTTATAAGACCAGTTGCTCCTACTACTATTGGAACTGTCTGGGTATCTTTCTTCCACATGGCTCTTGTTTCTGCCTGCAGATTTAGTTATTTTATGACTTTGTGTCTCTGTACACAAGACACTGTAGTCAATAGGTGTCGCAATTTCAGTGATCAATGCTACTCTTGTGTTCTTTTCTTGGACCACTATATCTGGTTTTCTAGCATCTATATTTTGGACTGTTGGTATTGAGTGATCCCATGTGATGTAAACTTCATAATTTTATATGATTCTCTGTGGCTCATGTTTCCATTGTATTTCAGCCACTTCAATACCATAATGTTTGCACAATCTCCAGTGTAACAATCTCGCTACATTATTATGCCTTTCATTATACTGTCCCACTGCCATTAAAGAGTTGCAACCAGCAATAAGGTGTGTGACTGTTTCCAATGCAATTCCACAAAACCTACATATGTCTGTTTCTCCCACATGTTCGATGGACTTAGTAAATCAGTGTGTACGTAGCCCACTGTCTTGGGCTGCCAATATTAACCTTTCATTTCTTGATGTAAATTCACCTCTCCTTAACCATTCCTGCATTCGTTCTTGATCAACATGAGGCTCTTCCAGAAGTTTTCTATACTTGCAACTATATTTATGTTTTTTCCACATTTCTAACCTTCTCATCTGGTCCTTCACCTTATATACTTTCTTTTGTTTTTTAGCACATTCAGTTGCTGCCTGTTTTTTATCCACTTCAGGTTTGATTTCCATTCCTGCTTGACTTTGATATGCTTCTGCTAAATTAAGCAGAGATGTCATCTTAGATTTATTCTCCTCATGTTTCAAAACTTTCACCACATTTGGATCTTGTGAGGTCAGTAGATATGTGTAGAGTCCCATGATTGCAGATTATACATGTAATCAATTTCAAGGAGGCCCATCCCTCCTTCAGAATGGGGAATATATAATCTTGGTATACACTGATTTTTATAAATCATTTGGTGAGCATGAAGCATCCTTCCTGTTTTAATATCCAATCTATCCAACACTTTTTAGGGCCAGTCAATCACTCCGAAACTACAAGTTAGGACAGGAAGAACAAATTGATTTATAGCTTGGATCTTTTCCTAGGTGTCAATGCTGTTTTCAGGATTAATTTAAGTCTTCTAAAGTACTCCTTACTAAGTTTTATTCGCATTTGTTCATGTTTTATTGCTGATCCTTCATCAATTCCCAAGTATTTATACACCCCCCCTCTTGTTCAAGTTCTTTTATGTCACATTCTTGTCCCAAACTGATGTTTTCCTGGTGCTGCAATTTTTCTTTTTTAAAGGGTACTTTTGCACATTTATCAAGACCAAATGACATTCCAATATCATCTGAAAAAGTTTTGACAACCTGCAGCTGTGCTTTCAGTTCCTCATCTGATGAGCTATACAATTTTAAATCATCGACAAATAGAAGATGAGAAGTTATTAGACTTTGTTGTTGTCTAGAAGCCAAATTATAGCCATGACCTAAGCTGTTAAGTAAACAGCTTGATGAATTAATTGCAAGGCAAAATAGCAACGGTGACAGGGAGTCACCCTGGAATATCCTCCTTTGGATTTTTATCCATGAGATAATAATCTGTCCTTTATCATGGCCTAATTGCAAAGTGGTCTGCCACTGTTTCATGGTTACTGTAATGTAATCAATCAGTGTAGGATGTACCTTACACATTTTTAAGCACTCTTTTATCCATGAATGTGGAATACTATCAAATGCTTTTTTATAGTCAATCCATGCCACACTTAGATTCTTCCCTTTCTTACAGTTCTCCACTATAACTTTATTTAAAAAACAAATGATCCTTTGTTCCGTATGACTTTCTTTTATTGCCCCTTTGTTCTACTGCCATAATTGAGTTTTCTTCAAAATGACTATAAACTCTGTCAGCGTCAATCCCACTGTATAGTTTGTATGTCGTTGGAAGACAAGTTATTGGTCTATAATTTTTAGGGTAGCTTGCAAGTTCACTCTTAAGTAAGAGCATTGTTTTTCCTATTGTTAACCAGTGGGGTGTCTGTTCGGGGTGTGCATATACATAGTTCTTACTCATGGCTAGATCCTCATGTAAAGAAGTTAATACTTTAAGCCAAAAGTTAGGTACTACATATCGGCCTGGGGTTTTCCAATTAGAGGCTTTTCTCAACTCTGTTTCAATCTCTCTGGCTGTTATTTCATCCCATTTTATATTCTGTATCTTTAAACGTCTTATTCTTTCTTTTACTTCTTCTATCCATTTAGAATCTTTGTTATGCTCCACAGGATCTTCATAGATACTTCTCCAAAATGTATCTACTTCCTCTTTTTTCAACGGTCTATCAATTCCTTTTACCTTATTTCCCAATGCTATATAAAACTTTTTTGGGTCATCAGTAAATTGCTTATTTTGTGCTTTTCCCTTATATTTATCTTCGTATCTTCTGAGTCTTTCTGCCTGTTTTGAAATTTTTAGTTTTTTTATCACCGATAGTGCATAATAGATCCTGGTCTGTTCTAATACTGCACATTGCTTTTATCACATCTATCTTTCTTAACATTTTTGTTGAGCTATTCCCTCTTCTATAATCTTCTAACAATGACACTGCTTGTCTTCGCTGCTTTATAGTTTTCTCTATTTGATATTTCCATGATGGTGTTCACTTTCGCCCCTCCTTTTCCCTCGCTACCCTATGTTCCTGTGGTAGAATTTTATCAGTTATTAATTTAGCAGCACAGTAATATATTCTGTTTACTTCTGTTATAGCACATGGATCTCTAGGGACAGTCCTAATTAATGTGTTCATTTGTTTTATCAAGCTTCTGACTTTTGGGGTTTTATTAACCTTCTGCAATCTATTTCTCTCATTGATCTTGATATATATGCCTTTGTCTATTAAAACAAGCAACTCTTCTCTTAACTTCTTTTCTTCCATACTGAGGCACATCCTTTTTTTCCATTTCCTGCGGGCATTCCATAGAAAGTTTGGTACTTACGTATTATCGCAACCAGATTTTCGCGGTTCCGATAATACCATGCTGGCATGAAAACGGGTAGGGGAAATACCTCATGCTGTTATTTGAAGTCCTTACTGATGAAAACTAAATTTGGAAGACATTCAGGAAGAGAGAAATAATCATTTTAGTCTTCTTCCTGTTTTGCGTGCATTACACACGCACGCTTCAATTGTCTCAGATTTCTAGGGCAGTATAATTCATTATGTAACAGCAGAACGAGTTGATCTGTTCTGCAGTAGTGAGTGCAAGCTGTTGGGTACACTAATATAGCAAGCCATGGGCACAGTTACATAAAAACAGAAACATTGCAATGTTCTTACTTGCTGAAGAAAAGTGAAGAGAAGCAATATTTGGTGAGAGTAATTGCAGTCAGTAAGAGAGCAGCCCTGACAATTGAAGCGTCTATGCACTTTACTGCCAGCTACATAACATGGTGTCAGTACAGTCCATACATCAACAGCGCCACTACATTTTTCCTTTGTTTTAGGCAGGGTTATGAATAAAAATCTTCACTGTGAAAGAAAACACACTGACATCTTCACAGCATTAACAGAATACATTTAGACATCGTGAAGCAACCGGTATTATCGCGAAAGCCTGGTGGTTGTAATACGGAGTCGCTGGATATCTTACATATTCCCAGTGTAAGGAAAGCAATTTAATGCACAATGCTTTGTGTACTTCAGCAGACAGAAACAGGAGGTAAAACATGGAAGAAAACACATTGCTTGACATCTTCATGGCATTAATGGTTAAATTTAAACATCGTGAAGCAACCAGTATTATCACAAAAATCTGGTTGCGATAATACGTAAGTACTGAAAGTTCTATAACATCTTCTTGTGGCACATTCTCTTCAATTTCATTCTGTGTCATCTGTTGTTTTGTCATATGGAAACTCACTGGCCTATTACTCTTCAACATTGACTGCATCAGAGTTTCCACAGTTTCCTGTTCCTTTCCTTCCTGTCTAGCTTCAAGTGAACTTTTATACTGGCTTCCTGTGGAAGGCTCCAAAATATCTTTCTATGGCACCTGACCTCTTGTTTCCTGTTCCACTGGTTTCCCTTTAATTTGGATATCCATTGCTCTATCCTGTTATGTGCTTTCTGCATTTGATTTTCAACACTGAATCCTTCTCTTTGCAGCTGTTCCATTACCTCAATTTCTATTTCTTTAACTTCTCCATTACTAATCTCTTTTTCTACTTTTCCTCTTAGTCTTCTTATTTTTTGTATTGTGAAGTTTTCCATATCAAGATTCCTTTGCCTATATTTTCTTCAAATATCTTTGGTGCTGCTCTTTTTGCTTTAGTTAGTTTTGCTTTCTCCTTTGCATAAATATTACACCATATTAAATCTCTTTTCCTTTCCCCTGTCCATATTTCTTCTTCACATGTCTCCTGATCTTTCTTTTCCTTATTCTGGGGACTCACTCCATCATGCTGTGATGTAGTCTGTTTTAGACCTTCAACATTAAATCCTTCACTTTGTAGGTATTCCATAACTTCATCTTCTATTTCTTTAACTTTTACTTTACTAATCATCTTTTCTACATTAAATCTTTGTGCTTTTAGACTTTTTATTATGAATTTTTCCATATCCGGATGCCTTTGCCTGTATTTTTCTTTGAATATGTTTGAAACTGCCTTCTGTATATTAGTTAACTTGTCTTTCTCCTTTGCATAAATATTTTGCCCTTTATATGTCCATTAATAATACTTTTAGCAAGAACAAGGATGACACGTCCAACCTAAGCCCATATGTAATCCATCAGAATGTGTTGTTAACTGTAACAGTCTACAATCCCCCAAACAAATGTATTGTTAAACATAACTTATGTCCATAACTTATTGTCCTCTACACAAAGGTGGGCCATCTACAGACCCTGGAAACTACAGACACATAAGTTTCACTAGTCTTATATAGGTTCATAGGTTCATAGGTTCATACTAGGCTATCTGCCCAAGGGCATTTATAAGCCTAGCCCATAGTTATTTGGCTTTCGCCACCCCTTTAGTTTGAATAAAACTATGCCTATTATTTTGCTGTGCCTCTGTCAAGCAGTGACACTGAAGTAATCCCTGGGGTATATCTGTGATCTCCCATCCATTGGTCAAGATTCCTCTTGAACAAGGCCAGCGAGGTGCTCTGCCTCACATGTACCAGGATTTTGTTCCACAGCATAGGGAGTCTCTGGGTGATGAATCTGTCCCTCCAGCACATTCTATTAATAACCGTGTCAAGGTTTAAGTCTCCGCCCTTGTGGTTCTGAGGGATCTAGATTTTTGAGGTGAAGCATATTCATCAAATCAGGGTTTGACATGGCCTTATATGTCAGGCACAGGTCACCTCTGAGCAAGCGGTATGAGACTGAATAGAGCTGGAGTTCTTTCAGTCGGGCAGCATAAGACATATTTTTGATACCCTTTATCCTTTTGGTGAGGAACTTTTGGGGCCTTTCCAGCTGCTGCAGGTGTCGGGTCAGATACATTCCGAATGGGGCATTGTACTCAATCATAGGTCTAATGAGTGATGAGTACAGGGGGACGATGACCTCCCTTGATCTAGATGTGAATCCCTTCATGATCAGGTGGGCAATGTAGAAGGTTTTCCTAACTAATTTAGCAACATGAGTGTCAAACGAAAGGCTACTGTCAACCTGGGTCCCCAGATCCCTAATGACTTCTTCTGTGCTCAGTGGATTGCCACCTATATGGTAGCTAGGGGTAACCTTGTTTTTCCCGAAGGGTATGACTATGCATTTCTTGGCATTTAACTTTAGGCCATGGCTCTGGCACCAGTTATCCGTTTCTGTGAGGCCCTTCTGAAGGATATCTGTGTCAGATGTGTTTTTGACTATGGCGCCCAGTTTGCAGTCATCTGCAAACTTTGTCAGCCATAACCCTCCTGCGTTTGCTTGTACTTCAGAAAAGTAGATGCCGAACAAGAGTGGACCCAGGACTGAGCCCTGTGGGACACCACTTGTGGCAGGCTTTGAGTTTGACATGGCTCCAGCAACTCTGACCCTGTGGGTTCTGTCACTTTGCCAGTTTGCAACCCATCTTGTGATGTATGGGTTTACATTCAAGCTGATGAGTTTTTCGATGATACCTGAGTGGGGTATTGTGTCGAAGGCCTTTGCCTGGTCAAGGTAGGCTGTATGGACTGCCTTTCCCTCATCAATGGCCTTGGTGACTGTCTCGAAAAAGTCAACCAAGTTTAAAAGGCATGATCTGCCTTTGACAAAGCCAAACTGGGTTGGATCCAAAGTCTGCAAGTTCCCTATGTCTTTATTTATGAGTTCCATTATGATCCTCTCCATGGCTTTGCAGATAAGGCTTGTCAAGCTAATGGGATGGTAATTTCAGGGTCGGTGGAGGCACCGCCCTTGTGAAGTGGGACCACAGTCGCGTGCGCCACTCCTTGGGTACGTATCCTGAGGTGAGGCTAAGATTAAACAGCTGTCCTAACTGCGGGTTTAATTCCTCATTGAGTTAAGTGGAGCACACAGCCGGGGACACCATCCGGTCCCATGGATGCTGTGTTTTCTGCTTTGGAGAGCAGTTCTCACCTGGGCGTTGGAGATGTTTGGGGGGCTACAATCCTCTGGTATAGATATCTCTCCTTTTGGGGGGGGGGGTTTGCACTGAACCTGTCAGCCAGTATGTTGGCAATGTGTGTAGGTTCAGTAATCTTCACATCATTTTGAACTAATTCTGAGCATATCTGGGAGTTTCCTCCTAGGTTTCTAACATAGCTAAAGAAGGCCTTATGATTGTCTTTTGAGTCCTTGGCGATTTTTCTCTCAAAATTTGCCTTGGATGATTTTATGAGAGCTCTTAGTTTTTTACTTATAATGATCAAAGGTGTCTTACCTTTCCAGGATTTTGCTCTATCTTGTAGTAGCTTCCTCCTTTTGTTGTAGAGCTTGTTTATGGCTGGGGTCCACCAGACTGGACGCTTGCCTTTGGTACAAACAGTCTTAGTTTTGTTTGGGATTGCCTGATCCATGCAGTCCTGTAGGTGCTGGTAGAAGGCATTTGTAAGTGATTCAGTGGTTTGAGTAGTGTTTACCACTGGCTCAGGGGCCTTAAAGGAGACCACACTAGTTTTTAGAAGTGTGAAGTCGGCTTTTGAGAAGTTTTTCACTGTGGTCTTTTTTATTTCAGGTGGGGGCGGGATGAGGACCTCCAGCGAGATTAGTTTATGATCTGATCTCACCAGTGAGGGGTATACTTCCGGTGTTGAACATTGTGATCCCATGTTCGTGATGATGAGATCAAGTATGTTTTCTCCTCTTGTGGGGATGGTGGCTAGTTGTTCCATGGCATTTGAGTTTATGAACTCCAGGAACCTTTGGGCTAGAGTGTTTGGGCTTGAGTAGTGTTCCCAGTCTATATTAGGGTAGTTGAAGTCACCTAGTATGATGGTGTTTGGAGATACATTTATCCCCTCCAATGTTTTCAGGAAGGCCATGTGAGGTTCCTGAGTTTGAGAGGGTGGCCTGTAACATGCTACAAATTGCAGAGCAGTCTTGCCTATGGTTAATTGCATCTGGATGGTCTCCGATACATCGTGCGTTAAAGCCATGGAAAGAATTATCATGGAGATGATCAATAGACCTCCATACACTGGACCCAACCCAGTTTGATTTCATCATTGGCAGATCATGCCTACTTAATCTGGTTGACCTCTTTGAGAATGTCACCAAAGCAATGGATGAGGGCAAAATCGTTTACATTGCCTATCTTAACATGGCCAGACATTTGACACAATACCCCAATCAGGCATTCTTGACAAACTTAAGAGGTTAAGTACAAACCCGTATGTCACCAGGTGGATAGACAACAGGCTCACAGACAGGACCCAGGAAGTTAGAATTGGGGAGTACACCTCTACAAAGAGGCCAGTCACCGCTCCTTTTTGGCATTTACTTCTCAGAAGTCAAGGCCAATATAGTGGTCTCTCGCTGACTATATTTGCAGATGACTGCAAATTAGGAGCTGTCATTGAGTCTCACACTGACACAAATGTTCTCCAGGAAGGCTGACACAGACCAACAACTGGTGTCAGAGTCATGGATTAAAACTAAATGCCAATAAATGCATAATAGTATCCTTTAGGAAGTTATCCATCCCTGGTAACTATCATATTGACAACACACCCCTTAGAGTTGACCCAGTAGTCAGGGACTTAGGGACACACATAGATAGTAATCGAGCCTTTGATCATCATGTGTCTACAGTGGTGAGGAAATCATTCTATGTTGCACAACTTAAAACAAAAGTATGGCATCTAAGTCCATAGAAGTCATTGTTCCACTATATTTGGCATTCATCAGACCTATCATTGAGTACAATGCCCCCTTTGGTATGTAACTAACCAGGCATATCCAACAACTGGAATGTCCACAGAGGTTCCTCACTAAATGAATGCAGGGAGTAAGTAATATATCCCATGCAGGATGCCTGAAGGCCATATCCCTGTATTTTGTCTCTTACAGGCTTTTGAGGGGAGATCTATGCCTGACATACAGGGTATTGTCAGACCCTACAAAGATTAACCTCCTGCATACCCACAAAACAAACAGCACCAGGATTACCCATTCTAAAGACTTAAACCTTGCCTGTGATATAAATAGAACCTGCTGGAGAGATAAGTATGCATTCCAGAGACTACCCTGGCTATGGAACAGGCTCTCCATCCATGTAAATCGGACTTCCTCCCTAACCCAAATCAGGTGCAACTTGGACAATTGGAAGGGAAACCAGAAATACATCCCTGGTTTGGCTTTTATGTTTCTAATGGACACAAGTAACCTGTAAATGGTTCATCTCCCAGGCCCATGCTTACATTTATCAAGGGTATCAGAACTTGTCAGAGATTTGGGATGCATGGCTAGGCTTAGAAAGGCCCTTGTAATTTTTATCCTAGTAAACACCCATGGACCTATGAACCTATGGATTGCTATCAATATTTTACTTTACAGGAGTATTTAACAGTTCAGATACATGAGCCTACCTGGAAGCTCCTCCTGGGACATATTTCTTGTCCCTGAAACAGAAGCACCAATGTTAAGGACATGCTGTTCTGCAATTTCCTGGGAGCTGTCTCGATCACTGACAGTAGACAGGAACTATTCAGTTGCTGTTAGTGGTTGTTTTGTAGTAGGTCCACCCGTGGTACCCATCTGATCATGGACCACTGTAGCTACTCTCCTCTGTGCAAATGAAATCATGTTAGTAACCCTATGGCACACCTAATCATATGTCCTGCTGTACCCACCTACTGTATTCACATCAGCAATTATCTGTTGCCAAATTTGCATTCTGCCTGATATATCGTGATGTCCCCTCTCAAGTAGAAAGACACCATGTCATCTAAATGCTACCACAATGATCTGATTCTCAGGGTCACTGAAAGGGGGGTTTGTGGGATTGAGATGCCAGGTTGCCATAGTTTTATCACATAACTAAAAGTCCTGTTTCCAGATAAATCATAAAGGTAGCATTTCACTATTACCCACTGGAGAACATAAAACATAAAACAGTCAAGATATTGAAATATACATACATACATATATATATATATATATATATACATATATATAAAATGGGTCTACTTTGTTTGATAGAAAACACATTTCACTGAAACTCATTTTGTTGAAGCCTCATTTCACTGAAAATGAATTCCCTGAGCACAATTCACTGAAAGCTCACTTAATTGAAAACTCATTTGTCTGAAACTCATTTTGTCTAAACAGGTATATGCCCTGTTCCCCACTGTAGTGCAATCCTAGAGTTAGTATAAATAGTTAGGGAAGTGTGGAAGGCACAGCCTCCCACATTGGGGATTGTGGGGGGCATAGGGCCTCACATAGTTTGGGTATATATTATTTTCTGGAAAAAGTTATTTGTTTGACTTGTAAGAATCCATGTCTATGGTTTATAACATTTAAAATAGGTATGGGGCTATGCCCCTACCCCTCCGAATGTGGGGGGTTGTGCCCCCCAGACACTCCCTTACTGTATATAGTAACTCCAGGATTGCACTATAGTGGGGAACAGGGCATATACCTGTTTAGCCGAAATGAGTTTCAGTCAAATGAGTTTTCAGTGACGTGAGCTTTCAGTGAATTTTACTCAGGCAATTCATTTTCAGTGAAATGAGGCTTCGACGAAACGAGTTTCAGTGAAATGTGTTGTGTATCAAAATAGACCCATATATCTGGTCAAAAAATAGAATCACAGACAACATGCATAAATACCAAAAAAAAAGCACTGGATCCCTTCACTTTTTGACCTCTATGTTAGCATGGAGTTTGGCATCGTTCACCAATGTGAAGTGATGGTGAATGGTTCTGCCATGCTGTGGTTACCTCCACTCAGTGTTGATTAAACACACTGCCCTATGTCAACACACAGTGGCACATGTTGAATGTATTATAAAGAATAATGTCACTGCATCATCATTGTTTATTTAAAAGTATTTGATGCACCTGGATTCAAACCCAGTATTATCTGGACTCAAAAAGAAATGGGTCAATGCATTTACACCTGCTGTCACAGAGTCAGCAAAGCAGCAAGTGTGTTTCATACACTTAGTACTAACTCTCAGAATTTTAGTAGTGACCTACACATTTGCATGCTGATGAACTCCATCCAAAGAAGGAAAGTAATGGAAATGTGTATCTCTCAAACACGTTCCCATGCATACTGCAATCCTGCTGCTTACCATTGTGTTATGCAAAGTAAATATTAACATGTACAAGTGTTGTTTACAGTCCATTTACTCTTCATGCCATAAAGCTACATTTGGAAGCATAAAATGAAGTCCCTATGTATGAATATGTCAGATATTTACAATGAAGCCATATGCTACCACCCCCCATGCGCTGCAGCCTTGGTCTCTCTGTACTTGTTGACAAATATCTCAACTAAATGCATAAATTAATAACACATTTTTGTGATATGCAATGCACATCAATCTTGTAACATTCAGATCTAGAACTATCTCCACAGCTGAACATGCCTACAGATCCATTTCATGCAGGCCTCCCAACATCTTCTCTCCAGCATTCAATGCTGATGTCACCCACTATTAGTTGTCCTGCAGCCTTGTAAAAGTCAGAACTTGCGTAAAGTACTGAGCGCTATAGTGTGTATGCACTTAGATAGGTAAGGGGTTCTGTTCAAACTGCAGTCAACTGGTGTGTTTCTGTGTGTGTGTGGAGGGGGTGTGTGTTTGTGTGTTTGTGCACATGCTTGACATTAGACAGAACCTTTTACACCAGCATGTGGGACACTGCTATTACCATATTCTCCTCACTAGACACTGCTGATATCATCACCTATAAAGTGTTGTCTGACACTCTCCAAGTTGCTTGGTTAAATGCAAAGTTCTGTAGTTTGTATACTTAAGTAAGGATTCTGTTCTCACTGCAGTTAACTGGTGTGTGTGTGTGTGTGTGTGTGTGTGTGTGTGTGTGTGTGTGTGTGTGTGTGTGTGTGTGTGTGTGTGTGTGTGTGTGTGTGTGTGTGCGTGTGTGTGTGCACTTGAAATTAGAGAGAGCCTTTTACACCAGCATGTGGGACACTGCTGTTACCATATTCTCCTCACCAGACACTGCTGATGTCTTCAGCTATATCTGAGTTATGGATGTGCACTATCCCCATTAGGGCAGCGTCAGAGACTGGCCCTGAGGCCAGGCAGAATTCACCTCATCTTATACAATACAGGTTACAGTGACACAGCTTACAGTCTATCCACATACATCATGACATTGTTTGCAGGCCCTGTGTTTTCTTGGTGAGAAACCCCTTGGTCTCTCCAGCTGCTGCATGTGTCTGGTGAGGTACATGCAAAAGAGAGCATTATAATTAGTGTTCTGATGATGTTTGAGTACAGTGTTGTTATATAATCCTCAGATCTAAATACAATGGTGTTACTAACGATGTGCACAATGCACACACACACAGGCCTAAAGCTGATGCCCTACGCTGACCGCCTTAAAAAACTTCAGCTAAACTCTGTCGTATATCGTCTACATAGAGGCGATCTCTGCTTAACATACAAGGCCATGTCAAACCCAGAACTGTTGGACATGCTACACTTAAAGAAATCCCAATCTCTCAGAGCCACATGCTCCAGGGATCTAAACCTTGTCATCACAATAAACAAAACATGTTGGAAGGATAGGTTTCTGACCCAGAGACTCCCCAGACTCTGGACTAGACTGCCCATACATGTCAAGCAGAGTGCCTCTTTGACCCTCTTCAAAAGGAACCTCGACGATTTGATGGGAGAAAGGAAATTCACCCCGGGGATCACATCAATTGCCCTGCTAGACAGGGGTGCAGGAAAGTAAATAGTGTGGGAAGAAATAGCCAGGGAATTGTTATGGCTAGGCTTGTATAGGCCCTAGGGCCAATAACGCAGTACCAACCTATGAACCTATGAACCTATGTAGCCTTTCCATACTGCTGTGGACAGTTGGTGGTCAAAGTTCATATTGCTATGTGGGCTCCCAGTCTTGAATAACTGGGTTTCAGTACATGTTGAGTGCTGTCAATGCTGTAATTAGCATAGAATTCCACTTTGCAGAAGGACAAAATAAAGACACATTTTTGCTTTTATCTGTAGACTGTGTGGCTTTGCCACCAAATCATTTGTCTGTGTTAGTTAGCGCCTTCTATTTCAGCCAGAACTGTTGAGAAATATTCCAAACAGTAAAGGGTCAAGCACAGATCCCTGGGGCACATCTGCTTGTAAAGGCTGATTCACCAACTTTCACAGAATTTGCTCTGTCGATGAGCCAATTGGTTACCAATATAGTGATGTAAGGGTTAATCCCCAGATGGAAAAGTTTCTCAATGATACCTGAATGGGGGTCTATGTCCAAACCCCAGGTCAGATCAAGATAGGCAGTATGCATTGTCTTATCTTCATCTAGGCCTATCACACAGAATCAATGGGATGTGAAAACATCACAGATTGCCTATGGTATGACTCCAGCACATACACCTTCCTGACATGGTTGAATAAACACTTCAACACACTCTCCACATGGACTATGTTCCCATTCAAGGCTGTACATCAACATGCATCCAATTTGGGGGACAGCACCTGATGCATGCATGTATAGACACATCCTGACTCTCCTCATCTGTGAGGTAGACTAACATGTGCTAAATGGACACTAGCAATATCTCAGCTGTGTGCAACAGACCTGTGTGAGTTGTTAATCTTACACCATGTCTGTTACATCTGTTAAACATCCTCAAAGAGGTCATCAACACTATCATCCTGTTGAACTTGACCAGGCCAAGATATTTGACACAAATCTACATTGAGGTATTCAGTCATCACTGTTAGATGTGACCATAAACACCTATATAACCAAGTGGGTAGACAACTGGATCACACATGTGGCATCTAAATATGTTGAAATATGTGAAGTGACCTTTATCTCAGGGCCAGTGATCAGGTCCATACATCAGGGCTGTCTGCAATGCCCTTTCCTGTCCATAATTTAAGTCCTAAACATCATTGAATAACATATACATCTTGTGTCCAAACAGCTGTCTGATTGTGGGCAATCATTGACTCCAACTGTTTTGTGTCTTTCGGCTTTTCCCAGTTAGCGGTCGCCACAGCGGAACTCCGGTCTGCTAATGATTGGCAGTAGATTTTTACATGCTGGCTTGCCGGGCCTAATGCACAACCTTCAATGAAAGCACGCCAATTTACGCATATCGCCACACAGAAGACGCTCTAACTGAGAATCAAACGGGCAACGTCTAACTGGTAGGTGACAAAGCTACCGCAGCACCACCACTGACCCCAACTGTTATATTAGTACAATACAGGCAGTATCAACAAACACCAATGATTGCTGCCATAGCCATGACAACACCTGAGATGAAACAGACACACAAGGGGATTTGTTATGTCATGAAAATGCACAACCCAAGGATAATGTAGACATCTCACACTGTAAGCAGATCCAGTTGTATGTGACCTGTGTCCTTGGGAAGATGGCATTTGGAATGTTCACCAGCATGTGGCCGCAGTGGTGACAACTTCTTTGTAAGTAGCAGAACTACTGAGTATGTGAAGGGCATCCATATCAAAAGCTATAATACCTCCATAGTTCACAACCTTCATCACACCAATGACTAGGCATAATTCACCCTTCTTCATGTACCTCCCAACACATCTTCCAATGATGTGTAACTGAAGTGTACCATCTTTTCCACAATGAGCTGTTACACATTATATTGGCCAAACCTAGGTTTTCTGTTTGTTGCATAAACATTATTGTGTGATGGTGCAGAACCCCCATCAAGGTGTTAAACCAGATGCACGTATGATACCTGTTCCAGTGATTCATACAGTACATATATAGCTGTTTGACAACATTGATGGTATGGGTTATGTTTGTGATAGTGTGGATTGTGCCATATATACCTATATCTATATATATATCTATATGTATATCTGTCTATATATGGGTCCCTTTCAGATGATCAGACTTTTAAAAGTTCGAAAGTCCTATGGCCGAGACCATATGATCAAACTTTTAAAAGTTCAAAAGGTCGGAATGGAGATCTCCATACAGCGTGTAATGGGAAGATTTCCCTTTTCCGCAATGTAGTGCAATCTCAGAGTTGGTATATTTAAGTAGTGGGGGGTGTGAAGGGTGCAGCCCCACATGTGGGTGGTGCAGGGGGGGGCTTGCCTCCTGATAGAAATGTTTAGTTTTTTTTTGTTTTTTTTTAATATGTTCGAACCATTATAATTAGTGTTCTGATGATGTTTGAGTACAGTGTTGTTATATAATCCTCAGATCTAAATACAATGGTGTTACTAACGATGTGCACAATGCACACACACACAGGCCTAAAGCTGATGCCCTACGCTGACCGCCTTAAAAAACTTCAGCTAAACTCTGTCGTATATCGTCTACATAGAGGCGATCTCTGCTTAACATACAAGGCCATGTCAAACCCAGAACTGTTGGACATGCTACACTTAAAGAAATCCCAATCTCTCAGAGCCACATGCTCCAGGGATCTAAACCTTGTCATCACAATAAACAAAACATGTTGGAAGGATAGGTTTCTGACCCAGAGACTCCCCAGACTCTGGACTAGACTGCCCATACATGTCAAGCAGAGTGCCTCTTTGACCCTCTTCAAAAGGAACCTCGACGATTTGATGGGAGAAAGGAAATTCACCCCGGGGATCACATCAATTGCCCTGCTAGACAGGGGTGCAGGAAAGTAAATAGTGTGGGAAGAAATAGCCAGGGAATTGTTATGGCTAGGCTTGTATAGGCCCTAGGGCCAATAGCAGTACCAACCTATGAACCTATGAACCTATGTAGCCTTTCCATACTGCTGTGGACAGTTGGTGGTCAAAGTTCATATTGCTATGTGGGCTCCCAGTCTTGAATAACTGGGTTTCAGTACATGTTGAGTGCTGTCAATGCTGTAATTAGCATAGAATTCCACTTTGCAGAAGGACAAAATAAAGACACATTTTTGCTTTTATCTGTAGACTGTGTGGCTTTGTCACCAAATCATTTGTCTGTGTTAGTTAGCGCCTTCTATTTCAGCCAGAACTGTTGAGAAATATTCCAAACAGTAAAGGGTCAAGCACAGATCCCTGGGGCACATCTGCTTGTAAAGGCTGATTCACCAACTTTCACAGAATTTGCTCTGTCGATGAGCCAATTGGTTACCAATATAGTGATGTAAGGGTTAATCCCCAGATGGAAAAGTTTCTCAATGATACCTGAATGGGGGTCTATGTCCAAACCCCAGGTCAGATCAAGATAGGCAGTATGCATTGTCTTATCTTCATCTAGGCCTATCACACAGAATCAATGGGATGTGAAAACATCACAGATTGCCTATGGTATGACTCAGCACATACACCTTCCTGACATGGTTGAATAAACACTTCAACACACTCTCCACATGGACTATGTTCCCATTCAAGGCTGTACATCAACATGCATCCAATTTGGGGGACAGCACCTGATGCATGCATGTATAGACACATCCTGACTCTCCTCATCTGTGAGGTAGACTAACATGTGCTAAATGGACACTAGCAATATCTCAGCTGTGTGCAACAGACCTGTGTGAGTTGTTAATCTTACACCATGTCTGTTACATCTGTTAAACATCCTCAAAGAGGTCATCAACACTATCATCCTGTTGAACTTGACCAGGCCAAGATATTTGACACAAATCTACATTGAGGTATTCAGTCATCACTGTTAGATGTGACCATAAACACCTATATAACCAAGTGGGTAGACAACTGGATCACACATGTGGCATCTAAATATGTTGAAATATGTGAAGTGACCTTTATCTCAGGGCCAGTGATCAGGTCCATACATCAGGGCTGTCTGCAATGCCCTTTCCTGTCCATAATTTAAGTCCTAAACATCATTGAATAACATATACATCTTGTGTCCAAACAGCTGTCTGATTGTGGGCAATCATTGACTCCAACTGTTTTGTGTCTTTCGGCTTTTCCCAGTTAGCGGTCGCCACAGCGGAACTCCGGTCTGCTAATGATTGGCAGTAGATTTTTACATGCTGGCTTGCCGGGCCTAATGCACAACCTTCAATGAAAGCACGCCAATTTACGCATATCGCCACACAGAAGACGCTCTAACTGAGAATCAAACGGGCAACGTCTAACTGGTAGGTGACAAAGCTACCGCAGCACCACCACTGACCCCAACTGTTATATTAGTACAATACAGGCAGTATCAACAAACACCAATGATTGCTGCCATAGCCATGACAACACCTGAGATGAAACAGACACACAAGGGGATTTGTTATGTCATGAAAAAATGCACAACCCAAGGATAATGTAGACATCTCACACTGTAAGCAGATCCAGTTGTATGTGACCTGTGTCCTTGGGAAGATGGCATTTGGAATGTTCACCAGCATGTGGCCGCAGTGGTGACAACTTCTTTGTAAGTAGCAGAACTACTGAGTATGTGAAGGGCATCCATATCAAAAGCTATAATACCTCCATAGTTCACAACCTTCATCACACCAATGACTAGGCATAATTCACCCTTCTTCATGTACCTCCCAACACATCTTCCAATGATGTGTAACTGAAGTGTACCATCTTTTCCACAATGAGCTGTTACACATTATATTGGCCAAACCTAGGTTTTCTGTTTGTTGCATAAACATTATTGTGTGATGGTGCAGAACCCCCATCAAGGTGTTAAACCAGATGCACGTATGATACCTGTTCCAGTGATTCATACAGTACATATATAGCTGTTTGACAACATTGATGGTATGGGTTATGTTTGTGATAGTGTGGATTGTGCCATATATACCTATATCTATATATATATCTATATGTATATCTGTCTATATATGGGTCCCTTTCAGATGATCAGACTTTTAAAAGTTCGAAAGTCCTATGGCCGAGACCATATGATCAAACTTTTAAAAGTTCAAAAGGTCGGAATGGAGATCTCCATACAGCGTGTAATGGGAAGATTTCCCTTTTCCGCAATGTAGTGCAATCTCAGAGTTGGTATATTTAAGTAGTGGGGGGTGTGAAGGGTGCAGCCCCACATGTGGGTGGTGCAGGGGGGGGCTTGCCTCCTGATAGAAATGTTTAGTTTTTTTTTGTTTTTTTTTAATATGTTCGAACTTTTGAATGTTCGATGTTATGGTCGCAGCCATATGCAATTCGAACATTTAAAAGTTCAATCATGTGAAGCAGATCCATATATATACATATATATATATATATATATATATATATATATATATAAATATAAATATAAAACAAAAAACTTCCGACTCACCACGTTACTTAGATATTTTATTGTTAACAAAAAGAACAGACACACATATATATATATATATATATATATATATATATATATATATATATATACACACACACACATATATATATATATATATATATATATATATATATATATATACATATATATGTATATATATATATATATATATATATATATATATATATATATATATATATATATATATATATAGATAATGTGTGTGTGTGTGTGTGTGTATGTATGTATGTGTGTATATATATATATATATATATATATATATATATATATATATATATATATATATACATATATGCCATGCACACCAGTCAACTAGCCTGTATTGATCATAATGTTACATACAGGTATAACAGTGTCCTTTGTAACACCTCCTGCAGATGTTACCGTGTCAGTACGGTGTGTGTCATAAATTGCTGACATATCATAATAGTTGCACAAGTGTGTTTTTGCAGAACCATGTCTGATCAGTCAGAATCACATTTTATGTCAGAGACATGGGATTACTGATGGTATTATTCTGATATTGTCCATGATTGCGTCTGCTTCTTTTGCTGTTGTCCACGAGCCTGTACTTGTGTCCCACTTGTTGGAAACCTCTGCTGAGATTACATTCATATTCTGGCAAATTAGTTGCACAGCTTCACAATATGCACCCTACCCTAATGGTATATAACATTCTGTAATGTTATAATATAAGAATGCTTATCTCACAAAGACATCTTCCCATTGTTATAACACCTTGTGTGACAGTCACATTTTCACTGTGCTGTCTGTACTGTACCATATTTATATGTGCTTTGTGTTCCTGCTACAACTGTCTTCCATTGACATGTCATCATCTGCTGTACATTAGGATGTTTCACCTCTCCTCTTTCCCCTGTGTTCATTCCTACAATTCATCTGTGTGTCCCTATTCAATTCACACACTTTCCCTGACTGTTTATTTTACATGGCAGTCCATGTACCCTTACAGATCATTTACACAACTTTTGTACAGAATGTCTGGAATGGGATTTCACAATACTCTGCACTGTATATACTGTCCTGTTCTGTATTTGGACCATATACGTATCTATATTTAAGCCCTGGTAACCATTGTGGCATTCAGCACAATCGCACTAATCTCCTTTGCTCTGAGTTAACCAGGTTTTATATCCGTGTTGCTTTGCACAGTTTCCCGGCTGGCAACAGTGCTGCCATCCACAAAACCATGCTTGCTTACATTTAAATGTAGTGCACAGCTTGAATATATAATTAGCACTGCTGCTCACTGCTCTTCACCTTGCAAACATGCAAACTCAGTGTAGGTTTCACACAAACCCTTCAAGGAGAGCAAGTCGTTCTGCACACCATCACCTCCTATTAGTTATATATACTAACTCTGATAATGTACAGTACTGTGGAAAGGGCATACTCTTCACCCCAGAGAATTATTTTATCTTGCACACCTGTCGACCATCTGCTTAGTCAACTAAATTGACTAAATACAGTTTTGACAAAATTCAGTGCTCCCACCTTAATTGATCCCTCCATATCTATATATATATATATATATATATATATATATATATATATATATGTAAGATAAATATGGATCTGTGTGTTTGTGTGTGTGTGTGTGTGTGTGTGTGTGTGTGTGTGTGTGTGTGTGTGTATATACATATATATATATATATATATATATATATATATATATATATATATATATATGTGTGTGTCCTCAATATATCTTTTTTTATATAGTTTCTTATAGATCCTCTTTATATAATTAACATTCCACATCAAATGTGCTTCTAATATTTTTCACTTTGGCCAAATTTGTGCTTTTTCTGGTCACCATGCAAATAAGACTGTTGGACAAAACTGCTCAGTGTCTGTAAAAGAGAATTAAGGAAGTTTTTGGCACTTGGAATTTAAATACGAATAACCCAAAGCAGGCAGAAAACTTAAATGTTACATTTTCCATAAGGGAGAAAAGTGCTACATCAGGGATGCATTTGCAATTTACCTTCCATTCTTCCAGGTTACATTTGAATAGAGTTAGTGAAATACTTTGCTTTATGTGGCAGGAAGATGATTCCAAATATGTGGTATTCTCAGTGATACATATCTATCTCTCCAACATGCTATATTTGTTTTGCAGGAAAAATTGATATTTCTTGAGTGGATGTTTATGCCACCATTGGACTTGTAGACGTACACTACATCTAAGATGATAAGATCTGTTGAGGTTTTATATGCGCGGCAGACTTTGTGATACAGAGAATAGTGATAAGGCTTTGAGACAATCAGTGTATTTCTTATAATTCTTGGTGACAAAATGTGGGAATTTAACTTGTGTCAGGTGTTTGGAAGGATACATGCCTAAAGGGGCATTATTCGTCATGACCGGTCTAATAAGTGCCTAATACATTGGAATGCTCACACCCATGGATGCACGGTGAAAAAAGACTTTCTTATAATCATGGAAATATGGTGATTGAACAACAATCTGTTGCCTTCATAGGTTCCAGGTCCCTAACCACTGATCTATTTTCAGGGGTGTGTCGTAAATGGGATACATGCAGGGGGCATCATGTTTACCAAAGCATAATATTATAAATGTTTTGTCATTTAGCCTTAGTCCATTATTTTGACTCCACATATTCTTAAGGGAAAAGCCCTTGGTGTCTTCTAGAGAGTTAATAGCAGCACCTAGTTTACAGTCCTCAGCAGAATTGGTGAGCAGTAAGCCCTTAACATTGGCTTTGACCTCCAAGAAGGAAATTTCAAAGAGGACTGGTCCAAGGATGCAGCTTACTGATACACCTCTGGTGACAGGTCTTTTGCAGGAGATGGACCACACACTCTTATTTCCAGGCTAATGCTTATGAGCCAGTTTGATATCCATCAAGTTACATATGGATTGTCACATAGCTTGGAGAGTTTATTAACAATACCAGAGTTTAGAATGCAGTTGAACACTTTAGTGAGATTAGAAATATGCAGTGTTTACTTATGTGTGTGTGGTGTGTGTGTGTGTGTGTGTGTGTGTGTGTGTGTGTGTGTGTGTGTCTATAGACATTTGCATGTGCATACACACACACACACACACACACATACACACACACACAGATGCGCATGCACACGCACATACACAACTGTATGTGTCTTGCATACATGGGCAGTCATACAAGTTTTCTATGTGGATTATGCTGAATATCATTTCTCTCAAAGAAATTGTTCATAAACTACAAAAGAGGGCTGTAACTTTATCTTGTTTTTGATTGACTTTCCAATTAATTTTAAATTGTGAAGGGTATGATATTTCCCTTAAATTGGGTTGTGATGAAATACCTTTTTTGTGATGTATTGTTAGTGAGGTTTCAGTCATTGGCATCGCACATGGAGAACACTTTAAATTAGCCATTAAACCATATTTTTACTAGTTCTAATTATATATTGTGCCAATGTAAAGTGCACCAAAATAATATTTATGTGTGTATGTGGTTTAATGGCTTATCCCTCTGCACTAATACTATAAAATTTGCACTGTGTCTCCAAGTGGGTTCATCAGATTTGATTGAAACACTAAAATATTGAACTGCCAAACCACTGAAAACACAAAATATTAAAAATAAAATTTTCCCTTTCACCGCTGTTCTGAGATCCTGGAGATGTTGCATATAGTTAGCAGTGTAAGATTATGCTCAAAAGCTGCCTGCATTTGAACACAGAAGGAGTGGTAAGCCCTGCAGAGGGTCACTTCAGTCAAATTGCAGTAACTAACATTTGTACATATGTGTAAATCCTAAACAAAAGTATTCCACTTTATGCAGCTTGCAGTAGTAAAGTTTTTTTAGACGTCTAAATCTGGAGTGAGACTGCAGTTCAGGAAAGTCGCAGTGCCATAAATTCTCCAAGAAAAGGTGGATATCTATATTGTACAGCAGTCCACTGCCTGTTGTGCTTTACCAGCTTCTCGAGTGACTCTGAAAAGTTTCCAACCATCAGCAACAACAGCCTGATCACCTGTTTTCTTGCTAACTCATAAGACTTTTTTCTGTGTCACATTTTTAGTATGGATGCTATTAGACAGTTTGCATATTATTAGACAGTTTGGATGTTATTAGACAGTATGGATATTATTAGACATAATTCATGCAGGAGTAAACCACGCTTTAGTAAATTGCAATGTTGGTATACAAAGCACATTAGTAAATGTAACACCTTATTAGGGCAGGTTGATAGTAAGGCTTTATGCAAATGTATTACAATATTTGACTGGTATCTCAAAGAAAACCACGTGGGCTATGACAAATGTTTATTGTGTGATACAACAAAAAAATGCATTTTGTGTATTATGCCATAAAAACATATTGCATTATATTGCTAAAAAATAGACTGTGAAGACAGATCTGTTCATGATACAGAATCAACTAAGGGTAAAGTGTTTCTATTATATTCAGATGTTGAACAGTTATGTCCTGTCACCACATGTGAGTCAAATCAGTTACTGACAGGACCTCTAGTACATTTTGTTACAAAAGAATGTAATAAACTTCTAAAAGACAGACACAATGAGTTCAGGAAGTTTAAACAAGTTATACATACATCTTTTCAAAAGTGCATAGGAGTTTCAGATTCAGCAGAACAGGTTACTAAAAAATATTAGAAAGACCATGCAATGTTACAGGAAACTCTTCAACAGCAGTTGCAGGGTAAAGGAAGTAATTAGCTGAACTGACAGAGACTGGGGGCTTCCAGCATACACAGCTAATCTGTGCAAAAAATATATTTTATAATAGGTCTGTGTTTTGAAAATGGTTAAGCATACATGTTAAGATCTGATGTATGGACACATCATTCTTAAATGTTTTACTTTCATTCAGTTGAAGCAAGACATTTATCAGTAGTACAGTATATAACTGTTATTCTAATAGCATAGTCAAAAGGTACACAACAGTTTTAGTGTATAAAAATCAAATGAAAATAGTTAATAACAGTAAAGATTTAAAGTCACAAGACTAACATGCTTAAATAAATATTTAAAGTCACTAAACTGACATGCATGTATGTTCTTTTCATCTAGAGTACATTTGTTTACAATGCACAAAAGCAAAAGGCAGACAACAGCTAATATAAATATACATGTGTTAGTTAAGCTAATATCTATTTTGTTTTTTACAATTTTTTATAATTATATAGTAACACCACACCAAACAGTTAAAGCTCTGATAGACAATTAAAAAAAATAAAATCACAGATGGTATTAGTGAAACAGTTTTTGTAAAATGAATGGCAGTGCAATTAAATAAATAAATAAATAAAAAATACTGAAATCCATGTAAGCTAATTGTAAAATAATGTCTATTTATGTAGTATAAATGCATGGTTATGCAAATCACAATCAAATTAAAGGAAAATGCCAAAATAATTAATTATAGTTTATAGATTCTAAAATGTGAGCTCAGACCATGCTAGACTAGATAAATAGCTACAGGAAATGTTGGAAAGATAAGATAAACAAGACTAATTGCCAGACAAGTAGCGTGAGTTTTTCTAAAGCATTATTGTTATTAAAACATAATTGTTAAAATGTTTACATGCAACACTATTTGGTAATTGTAATAAAATGTCACAAATGTGCATAGATGTCACTGATAATCTGTTTGCAAGTAAATGTTAAAAGAAAAAAAAAAACCTCAGTTGCATCAAGTGCATCCAGCAAATGGGCTATAGTATACATACAGTTCAAATCAATTGTGCAGGAGGGTATAAATACCTACTAGTGGTAATAAACAGCAAAAGCTTTATAAAAATGATCAAATCAGACAGGGGTTTATAGTTTGGTAGCCTAGTGGAGCAGATGTGTGGCCAAATTATTGGGCTGGTGTACATTCTAAACCTAATAAACAATACTGCAATATACTACAGGGGGAGGGGTATTTTCTCAGTTTTACACTGACTGTATAAGCAGTACTGCACAAGGGTCTAAATAAAGCTACAGGAAGAAATATTTTATTCCTTCTTGACAATAGTCTTTTAGGGGGGAGGGAAAAAACAGGTATTAGTATATTAGAAATACTGGTAAATTGGATTAAACCTGACAGGATAAGATATTTTACAAGTTGTTAATAGCTATCATAATGGTTATTATTGTATTGTTTAGTATTAAATTGTATTTACAATTTGTTAAACTGTAAAGCTATACAAGAGATAGTTTAAAAAAACAAGAGATGGCTTAAAATTGCTTTATTACAGCTATACAAGATAGAGTAAAGATATGTAAAAAAATTGAACAAGAATGGTTACTATTTTAATATGTTTTTGGCAAAACAATGTTGGTATAAAAAAGCTTGAATGTTTCTAATTGCTGAGTATGTAGTTTAAAATAACAGGATGTATGCCTTTGGTGCCAGTTCCACTAGACATTTCTAAAGAGACATACACATTTTCCAAGATTTTGCTTAATATTAATGTTATTAAATTTGTAAGATTAGACTAAATGTACTTTACAGTCTCTGTATGTACAAATGCAGAAGAATTCAGTACAAATTAAATTAACGTCTAGTAATAAATATGTGTGAAAAAACATGTTTAAAAAATGGGTCCAGGGTACCTACTAGATTAAAATGCATGAATAGAAAACAGTCTGTATAAATACATTCTGTACAGGATACATTGTAATAAGTTCAAATGTAATTTGTCAAGTTGTAATAATATCACTGGTTTTAAGTTGAAGTCTCATTACTGGTTTTTGGACCATCATTTATCTGTACTAGTATTGGTTATCCCAGCTAGAGAAAAAAAGTATTGTATTAGCTAATGGACTAATATGTACATAGCATTTTTTAATGTATCAATCATATATTTTAAATCCTCAAGTATTATCTAAGCCCAGTTCAGTACTTTACCAAGATGTTAATGAGCTTCAGAGACATGACCACAATATTATGGTTAAAATGACATTAAAACTGTATATTTTCAGCAGTGTATAAATGCTTGCAGTAGCACATAGTTCTTGTCTCTTATAGTTAATTCAACAGTTGCAAAAAGTTAATGGAACAGTTCTAAGTCATAAATTAAATTTTGTAATGGCAAAATAATAAATTAATCAAGTTAAAAAATAAAATTAAAGCAGACACAGCCCACAACTGATGAAATATTTTCACAGAATGGTCTGCAAAAGAAAAAAGTTGTTAAATACATTCAGTTTTGGTTGTAATACTTTTATATTATTGTATTAACTATGTAAAATTGCATTTTGACTTGTATCAAAAGAAGACTAAAGGTTTTGTTTCTTAATGTGTTTTCTCTATAATGTGATAAAAAATACACATCAGTATAAAGTGTTTTGAGTGCATTAAAATAAAAAGAGGGAATTGTAAGATTATGCTCAACAGGGTTTTAAGGTTGAAAGTAATTCTGTTACAAATATGTAACATAAATAAATAAGGTATAAAATAAAGCTTGCTTAAATGCAGAAACAGAGTTTAGCAATATGTGATTAGCATCCATACTAAACAACCGTGGCTTGGAAAATAAGGATTCTGCTGAATGGGCATTTTTTCCTTACAGACATAAAAACAGGATGTATGCAAGAGCAACAAATGCAAAATCTGCATATAAAAAATGGACACAATATGTTTCCTTAAAAAACATGTTTTTCTGCATATAAAAAGAATGGACAACAGGATATGTTTATGACACTGTTATAATGAGTTTCCTTAATAAACATGTTTTTCTGCATTTGGTACAAGAACAGATGTTCTTATACAAAGATCTAAATAGAATACTAAAGACAAAAAACAGGATGTTCACACTGTCAGAAAAGCTGGCATTTTATAAATTCAGCAAAAATGTGACAAGGCATTGTTAAACAAGGAAACTTAAAAGTAATATTATTAAGTCAGCATTTGCGTCAGCATCCGCAACAATCAGTATTGTTTCTACAGGATGAGCAATTTTCTAAAATAGAATACCAAGAAGAAATGTATATGTATGTGCATGACTAAAATTGTATATAAAGATATGTATTAATCCAGTTATGTTAGGAGTATTGGTAGGGACACATTTGTCCAGAGGTAAATGTTATATCTCTCACATCATCTCTACTATATGAGAAGTAAAGTGGAACAGTACTTTAAGCTGCAACATTAGTCCATCTGGTTTATTATAAAAAGTTATTTGTTACTGTTCTAAGTTGATGCTGCAAAGTATATTCTCTCATTAGTGTATATTCTGCAAGTTTCTGTATGCAACAGACTGTGAATGCAAATATAACTAGACTTTGATTTCAGAAGAATCCAGCCAGCAAGACTGAGTGTCTTAAGAAGACTTCAAATCCATCACAGTAAGCAGCACCATATAATTTTTCAAGCAGGATGTGTAGAGAGGTGCATCCCCTAACATTCAGGGCATAAGGTGAATTGCCTCCTGCATTAAATAGGTTTTCTATATTTTGTGCTTTCAACAATGTGTGATTTCAGTCGTTCCACATTTCTGTGTTTCAGTCACATAATGAATCCTTCCCCTAATACTAGCCATGCATTATTTTTAATTTTACTTTGTTTAGTTTATAATACTTTTTTGCAATATTTTATGCAGTTGACTAATTGGCTCCTTTACTTCATGTCCTTATTGTTATTTGTATAAAACATTTTTGAAAATCAAAATTTTATAAACCTAAGTCATTTCTTTGTCTTTTTAGTAGGCAGTTGCTTATAAGACAGTACATGCGGTTTGATGACTGGTGCACTACATCTTATGCAAATAAAAATATGACAGAGCCCAATTAATATTTATCTATAAAAACTATACTTTATTTCCACTTCTATCTTTGTTGATGAAAATTACCTACTTTTGTTGGCAGAAAAAACAAAGTATGCAGCAACCAAGATATATGGTTGGTGGTGGTATTTAGTGAAGAGACAGATCTATGAATGTCTCCTACCCTCAGAAACAGAATTTATCTGTGTTATCACTGACTATGATGGACGATCCAAGGTGATATGATGTGCTATTAACTTGTATTTGTATTACACAAGGACCACTGCGAACACAGTGAATGAGAGAACTGTTTATTAAGTACCTAGAAAACCATGTGTGAACATTCTGCTTTATCATTAATGAGATGATAAGTGTGTACAGCAGCTGCTCAGGATGGACATTTTTATCCTTAAGTGATTAAAACCTCATCCAGTTGAAGAGATTCTCAGCAGTGCTGATTTCCTGCTTATGTGTATGTATAGGTTTACCTTCATAATTCTGACAGCCACATCCCGAAACAGCTTCCACAAACTGCAAAGTGCGACTTCTCAAAACCACGAATGCCAGTGTTCTGAATAACAAAATCTCGCCCCCTTTTAGACCCATGGTAGCACTTGTTTCAGCTGTAGAGTGGTCGGAAATGTCGATGTTCGCTGCTTTATTTCAAAATTTAGAGAAGTCAACGGGACACAATTTGCAGAAACTGCTCATGTATTTGCACATTCATAGGATGTGCTTTCGACAATATGAAGGTAAACCATATGCATATATATTTTTTCGCAACTGAAACTAAAAAAGCCAGAGTTGCAAAAATCAGACTAAAAATATTTTATTACTTTTGTATGTGTTTTATTTATGTATTTATTTATTTATTAAGTATCAAATGAACTGGCTGAAAGTGACCACTACAAATTCAGTTATCAAGTCTCACTCTGTTTGCCTGACTCCCTACAGGGACAGTCCTATCTTTCTCCCAGAAGAGAGAGTTAAAGGATTAAAGAAAGTATGCAACATGCTACTATCCCTACTGCAATTTGCTTGAGAAATTGTTCTATCACTTGCCTGGTGCTAGTAAAGGATCCCAGCCAGAATTGCCTGCTGCCATACCCTTATTCCTGTGAACTCCCCTCATACCTGCCTCATCCCTGGCTCCTTTTTCCCTATATCAGAGCTGCCTTCCTCCCTATACCTATCAATCTGCTTTAGTGGTTCCTGTCTTTCAAACTCAGGTTCTGTCCACTAGGTGGCAGTGTCTACCCATCTATAACCCCTTTCCCTCACTCCTTCCCATGCACTACAATATACTATATTAATAGTCTTCTCTCTCTTAACTGCTAAGTAACAGTTATACCCATCTCCACCTCTGAATCTGTCTTCACCTTTCCCTTCGTACTGCACCCCAAGAATCCCATTAACCACCCTGCTTACCTTCCTCTGTACTTACCTTAACCAGACTGATTGTTTTTCACACTGTCCTGCTGCCTACCTTCCTTGGGTGTAACCCGCTCCGTTCACCCTGCGGGCTCACTCCGCTCCCCTACCCTACCTCAGATTCCACCCACCCTAGTGCATCTACACTTATACTCACCTAACCACTCCTACTTCCTCTCTACCTATTACACCCCTCTCCTTTCATCACCATCCTCTTCCTACCCCCTCCCCTACACACCACAATCCTCTCCTACTTCCTCTCTACCTATTACACTCCACCCCTTTCACCACCATCTTCTTCCTACCCCCTCCCCCTACAACCAATCTTCTCACACTTCCTTCATATTTAATAACACTATATCTATTTCTAACCCTTTCCCTACACTATATATTCTACTTTATCAAAGCCACAACATGCTTACAAAACTTATATCATTCTCAATTCAAATACTACTTCTTCTGAACCTTACTTATATCCACTACCTTACCCAGCCCAACTCCACAAATCACGCACTATTCCTTCACACAACCAGCTCACTCCCTTCAACTCACTTAGACTCATTTGTCTCAATCTCCCCTGGACTGTATCCCATTAACATCCATCTATTTTTTCACTACAAACTAAGCACTACTTATAAACTCTCTAGCCCCACTCTAACCTCCAATATCCACACAAATCTGATAATATACAACATACAAACAAGGCAATCCAAACACCTCATCAGCATAATCCAACACCTAACAACCATACTTCTATCTGGAGATATACACCCTAACCCAGACCCAAACACCACTACCTCTACATCTAAATCCATGCTACTAGCTTGCTACTAGCTTCTCTAAATGCCCAAAGCATAGCTAACAAAATCCCAAACCTCCATGCCTGGCTTCTTCACAACAAACCTGACATATTAGCTTTCTCTGAAACCTGGTTAAAACCTCATATAAAAGATGCTGAAATAGTACCACAAAACTACTCCATCATCAGAAAAGACAGGGCCCACAAAAAGGGTGGTGGGGTAGCTCTACTCTATTCATCCTTCCTATCCATTACTCCCTATAACAAACCCATTCCTCACTTCTCCAATTCAGAATTAGTATTAGCTTTATTTCAATTAACTAAACACAACACATATGCATAGCCTCACTTTACATCCCCCCTGGAGACAATATCTCAGTACTTAAGGATATCCTATCCTGGCTTTCTATCAATATCAGTAATGAAACTATAATCATGGGAGACACACATATTAATTGGTGTTCCATTCATTCCCCTGCACACCCCCTAAACATCAACCTATATAAGTACTCTCAGCTCATCAACCTCACTACCAGGCCCAATAAAGACTTCTCCAGTGGCAGTACCCTAGACTGGATCTTAGTCTCTCACCCCCACTACTACCCTGATAGTGGAACTCTTCCTGATTCCCTATGTGACCACCTTCCCATTTTCAGTAGATGTCTTCCTTCTCCATTACAAGTAACTCATAATTACATCAGCACTCACTACCTAAAAAACTTCAACCCAAGAACCTTTTCAGACTCCCTAAAATCAATAAATTGGAACCCCCTAAAAACTCTACCCCTGGATAATGCTGTTGCACACTTCAGTACAACTTTCCTAAAACTGCTTGATAGTTTTGCCCCCATAAAAAACAAATAATAAGAAACAATACCGCCCCCTGGCTAACAAAACACACACTAACTACCATGCGACTTAGAGACAAAAACCTGGGCACATTACCAAAGAAACAAAACTCCCACCACCTTTAATGAAATCAAAACACTTCGCAATACAGTTAAAAAGCTTATCACAGCAGATCGACAGAATTACTTCTCCTTACTCCAAAACAACCATAAAACCAATCCTCAAAAATTCTGGAAAGGCATTACTACCCTCCTAAAAGCTGGCTCAGCAGAAAACCCAAGCCCAGACCCAAATGCACTAGATATAGATCTGGCCACCCAATTCAACTCTTTTTTCATAGACTCTATTTCCAAACTAACCTCATCCTTCTCTAATAACACCTCACCCCAACCTTCTGCATCCCCCCTCTTGACACCCCCTTCATCTCCAGTCTCTCAACTCCTACCATTCTCCATAATACCCATTCCTACTTCTACCATAAGAAAACTCCTGCAAAAGCTAAAACCATGCACCAATGCCACCGATAACATTCCCTCATCCTTCCTCAGAATAGCTGCCGAAGCCATTGTCTTCCTCATCAGCATTCTAATCAATCGCTCTATCCAAGAAGGTCTTGTACCCAAACTCTGGAAAAGGGCTTTCATCATTCTCTTGCACAAAGGAGGCAATAATAACAATATTACTAACTTTCATCCAATCGCCATCCTCTCTTCTATATCAAAACTCTTAGAGAAATGTATCCATCTTCAACTCCTTCCCTATCTCTTAGATAATAACTTACTAACTGATGAGGTAACTCCAATGACTTCTCTTTCACCCTATAGCACTACTATCCCCCCTTGCAAAGATAATGGAAAAATGCATTCACAAACAACTTCTTAACCACCTTCTCCATCATAACCTATTAGCCAACTGTCAGCATGGATTCAGACCTTCCCACAGTACAACCACTGCCCTGCTATCCTTCACAAACTGTATCAACAAAAACTGCGATACAAATCTTCTTTACTCTGCAGTTTTTGTGGATTTATCTAAAGCTTTTGACATGGTTAATCACCAACTTCTTCTACACATACTGAAATCTCTCTCACTCGACACTCTATCCATGAGTTGGTTCACATTTTACCTTGAAAACCGACATCAAGCTGTACTGTGGCAAAATAAACTATCTGATCATCTTCATGTCTCCCTAGGTGTACCACAGGGCTCCATATTAGGTCCACTCCTGTTTTCCATCTATATCAATGACCTTCATTTAGCTATTTCACACTCCACCTGCATCTAATATGCAGATGACTCTACAATAATCTGCTCAGCCACCTCCCAAGCCAAACTCCAGTCTCTTACCCAAAAAGCTTTCAATATTATTGAACATTGGTTCTCAAACCGCTGCCTCTTCCTAAACCTCAAAAAAACTAAACTGCTACTCTTTATACCAACCCATAAGTCTTCTCCTTTACATTTTACCCTCACATCCAATAATGGTACTTTTATCTCTCCTGACCTAACCACCAAACTCTTAGGTATCACAGTTGACAACATTTTCAACTTTGACACTCACATAAATTCCACTATAAAATTAGTTAACAGAAAACTAGGATCCCTCTATAAAATTAAGCCCTTTCTTACTCCACTAGCAAGGACCGCTATAGCTAGAACACATCTAATCTCAACCCTACTATACGCCTCTCCTATATACACTAACCTCTCTAACAATAACCTCAACAAACTTGCCACATTTTATCACAATATTGTTAGATTTGCTACCGGCTCTCCGTTCAGAACTCATCATTGTCTGAACCTAAAGCAACTAGGCTGGCTAGAATTTCTTAACCAGCTTCAATTCCACCAACTTACAATAGCCCATAAGACCCTGTATTAACCCTCTAACACACCAATACTCTCAAGCCTTATTATACCTTATAAAAATCTCAATAATCTGCGCTCCTCACACAAAATGTTGATTAATACCACCAAAACTAAAAACTCAGCAGGCGACTCCTTGTTTTCTAACACTGTCAGAAAAGTATGGAATCAACTACCTCCCAAGCTCACATCTCAGACCTCTCTCTTGCTTTTTAAAAAGAATCTAAGGCTATTTCTTAATCAACACTGGTTATGCTCCTGCACCAACCATGACTAACTTCTCTCCCCTACTCTAACATTTCATCCTACATCCTATACTTTTCCTCCCTCTCTCTGTTTTGACTGAGAAATATACACAGTATCCAGTTAGACTAGCCTGGTCAACAAATGTAAAATAAAATAAAATAAAATAAAAAATAACTTCCACACAACACGGATTCAGACTCGGTCACAGCACCATGACTGCCCTCCTTACCTTCCTGGAAACTGTAAATAAAGCCAGAGATTCTGACTTTACTGTATCTACTCTCCTTCTTGACCTCTCTAAGGCCTTCGATACTATCTCTCACAACCTTCTCCTAACTAAACTATATAATCTAAACCTATCCCCTTCCTCTTTCAGTTGGTTCACCAGCTATCTCTCCAACAGGCAACAAGCATGTCAAGTGGAAAAAAGCCATCTCCTCTTTCCTTAACACACCCACTGGTGTCCCACAGGGTTCCATTTTGGGTCCTCTCCTCTTCCAATATAGTCATAAATGATTTCTTCCACTCAATCCCTCATGCTAAACTTATTCAATATGCAGATGATTCTACAATTATCTGTGCAGCCACATCCATCCCCGCTCTCTTAAAACTGACTCAAGACACCTTCTCTACCACAGAACAGTGGATGAAGGACAATCATCTAGCACTCAATGCATCAAAAAACAAACTTATGGTATTTTCCCCCTCAAGAAACAATACCATTGATAGAAAACTATTCTCCATCACTAGCCAGAATAACACACCTCTTGAACTGGTATCTGAAACCAAACTACTAGGAGTCCATATTGATGACCAGCTTAAATTCAATAGCCACCTACAAATAAACATAAAAACCCCCCACCAAAAACTTGGCATGCTCTACCGACATAATCGATTCCTCACTAGATCTACTAAGATCACTCTCGCTACTACATTTCTCATCCCTTCCCTCCTTTATGGTGGCCCTCTCCTAACAAACCTACAATCATCTCTCAAAACAAAACTGTCCTCTTGTTATAATAAAATTGCCAAATTTGCAACTAGCCACAAATCATCTACCCATCACTGTGCATCTCTCCACAAACTTAACTGGCTAGAGCTTCCCAACTATCTCTCCTATACTCAGCTCACTTTTGCTCACAAACTCATTTTTCATCCCTCCCTCTGTCCCTCCCTCAGCTCTACCTTTAAAATACACCTACCACAAAGACACCTAAGATCTAATAACCAAAACCTAATAGTGCTGTACAAGCCCCTTCACTCTCCTGGACAAAACCTCCTGTCCTTTGTCCTGGCACGCCTATGGAACTCCCTTCCTCCCTCCATCCGTATCACCACCAACCTCCCTGCTTTTAAAAAATCACTGCACTCACATCTAACATCCTCATGGGAATGCTCCTGCTCCCACCACTCATAGCCTATTCTCCACTTCCTACAGGCAACTATATCATATATTACCAGACACCAAATAATAAGCCAACAGTAAATAACCTCTTATAATTCTCTAATCCTACTGTTCCACTCAAGAAATTATATATTTACTACAGCAATGCTTTGTTTTTTCTACAAAATTTAACCTAAAAATTTTTATTGCACCTGCTTAAATCTTGGGTTTATACAAAATGAAACCTAAAAATTGCATTGCAACTGCTTAATCTTTGTTTTGTCTTGAACCCACAAATGACTGAATTTGTAAACTGCTGTAATCTTTTTGTAACCTTTGTTTTGGAGCTTTTCTCACCAGGACTCCATTGAAAATGGGTTCTTATTGGCCCACTGGACTATCCTGGTTAACCAACTGCAAATAAATAAATAAAAATAAATAATAAAGTTCAGTTATTCTTTGAGCAATATAATAAATGAAAATAAACTGCTTTTGTGTGAAGGAAATGTAACTCATGAACTATTGCAAACTATAGTACAAAAACTATTCATTTCTTTGTTTATTAAAATTCAAAAGCTCATTTCTCCAAAATATAGTATAATCCTTCACAAGGCAGTATAATCAGTGGAACTAAAACAGATTTCCATTAAAAGGTAAAGCAATTCATGAAGCATTATAGTTCACACTACCAAAAATGTTCATTGCTTTACTAAAAATGCATTGTTAAATGTTTATGTTTGTATATACCATGTTATTTACTGATGTTGTTTGCCTGAAAGGGTAAGAAACTAAATAAGTAAGGTACCATGTTTTTGGGTGTTGCATGTTGAACTGATGACACTGAGAGACATAACCTGTACAGTAGAGACTGGGAGGACCAGCTGGACAAAGTATATATAAAAATATGTAATCCTTAACTTTTCAGTACAGTATTTATTAATGGAATAGCTGACTAAGTATAGATATGTTTTATAGCTTGACACTAACTTGTACAAGTCTGGAAGGTGTACTATGCAAACCTCAATCTGCACAATTCTTATGAATATGTGACAATACTATATCCAATAATCTTTATAGATCTTCCATTATGATTCCAATGTTTGGATTTCTCCTCTTTACCAGTCAGCATTTGACATCTTTTTTTTCCCTGATGTATAGAAATCTGAGATATTGGAGTTAATTTATATAATTAGGAGGGGGTGAGCGGTATGGGAAAGAGCTAGCCCTTGCAAAAATAATATTTTGTGCTTTTTTTTGTTTTCTAATTTTGCATGCACCAAGATAATTCTTGGTGCAGGTTCAGTAGTGTGCAAACACTGGTGTTTTGACATTATGTTACCAATATTTTGCAAGTCAGAATTTTGGTCTTTTGTTTGTTTTTGGTAATTGTGCATGTTTGTTTGTGTGTGTTATATTTTATTTACTGAGGTGTGCTGCAAGTGTGAGATATATGGTTGTTTACTTCATCATACCTCTCATTGTCTCATGTTAGCCTGATGAAGCTGGGTTTTCTGTCCTGGCAACAGACTCATGAATAGGTCAGTGCATGCCATCCATGCATATGACCCTCAAAAGCATTGCTTTGTGGGCATTTTTGCCCATTCCTTCATGCTGTCTTGTTGCAACACTTAGCCTCCACTGTGTGTCAGTACTGAAGTAAATAAGCAGCCTTCCTACTCCCTGGAATATAGGAAAAATAGTAGGCAATAAATCATTGGAATCATTAGATACTTAGTCATATGCAGCTTTCAGTTGACATAAAAGCCTTCCAAATTTTCAAGACTCATCTTAAAGGACTCTGTTTCCTTTCCATGTGAAGCAGAGTTCCTCCTTAACCCAATCCAAGTATAACTTGGACAATTGGATGGGGAACAAAAGTTCATGTTTGGTTTGGCACCTATATCTCTAATGGACACAGGCAACCTGTAAATGGTTCATCTCCCAGGACCCTACTTGTAAATGTTTCATCTCCCATGCTCCTGCTTACACTTATCAAGGGTACCAGAACTTGTCAGGGATCTAGGATGCATGGCTAAGCTTAAAAAGGCCCTTGTGGTTGTTTGCCAAGTAAACACCTGTGAATCTATGAACCTATATGTACTGTAACCTATTCCATATGGTGCGAAGAGCTGCCCCCCAGTACTGAGTCTTGTTTATATGCTGCTGTCGATT
>NC_056733.1:492913810-492968810 GCF_019279795.1 Protopterus annectens | reverse complement strand
TTTATATCCTTCAGAAAATACACAATAATTCAAAACCTGTTATTCTAGCAACTTTCTAAATTTATAGGAGCAATTTAAAAATCTGTCCCTGTTATTGGAACTTCGTCCTCCCATTACTTCTGACTTTGTTCAGATTTCTTGTGATAAGAGGTTGTAAGGTATCAATGCGTTGCTATAGTGCCAGACCACTGAATATATATTTGAGGGGGTGATTTGAAAAATGCCATCTTCTTGATAGCTTTATATGAAATGGACATGTAAGAGGATGTTTTTATTTTAGAGAGATTGTTACTTAACTGTGATTAATTCATAATGCCAGCCCTTATATTGTGTGCACATGCTGAGGAAGAAATAATTAACAATTGTTTGTTTAGAGCAGATTTTGTTGCTTTCTTGACTTATGTTTAAGGGTTGTAATGCTTTGCAACCTTTAATATGATTTGCAGTTTTACTGATTGATCAGTTTATTCAGCATTCTATATTTTGTTGTGGCCTTGATATACAGTTATTTTTGTTTGTGGATGGGGATTTAAAGCTCTGCTTATTTTTAATTATGTTCTGCATATCTAAATCAGATATGCTGCAGTGGGTTAAATCTTTTTGATGGTTAGGCCTTGTTTTATTTATGTACATATTTATTGACTTACTATTTGCTAACCAGGTATGTGGACTGGTCCATGGACGAATATCAGCTATGGGCCACGCACAGACTATGGAAAAAAATGAATATTTTAAGTATAGCACATAAATCAATTAAATATGTTTGTGAAAAATAAAGGTGACAGGAAAACATAAGAGACTATCAATAGTGAATGTAGAAGATAAAATATCTGTTGAATTCAACAGTTATATTGAATTGTAGTACACCCCAAAAAAGAAGTTTGCACAAGTTTGAGTGCTCACTGCTTGATGGACTGGCATTAATGACACACCTGCATTAACTTTCATGTGTGGTATATAATAATTGTAAGCAATATTATTTATCTTTCATTTCTGCTTATATTATTTTGGAAAAAACAAAGCAGAAGTAAAGGATACCTATTATACTTAATAAATATTGAATAAATGTACACACAAACTGATCCACTGGGGATGCGCAAACCAGTGCATTTTTTTGTGCCGGTCCCAAGCCCGGATAAATGGGGAGGGTTGCTTCAGGAAGGGCATCCAGTGTAAAACTTCGCCAAAACTTTTCATGCAGTCACCAGTTAATACTTGCATACCAGATCGGTCGAGGCCTGGGTTAACAATGACTGCCACCTGTACTGTTAGCCAAAGGGGTGCTGGCGGAAATTGGGCTACTGTTGACTGATGGAGGAGAAGAGGTAGAAGGCATGGCCGAAGGCAGGAAGAGAGAAGAAAGGCTAGGACTGTGGTAGTGAAGGTCGGAACTTTGAATGTTGGCAGTACGACTGGTATAGGGAGAGTGCTAGCTGATATGATGGACAGAAGGAAGGTTGGTATATTGTGTGTGCAAGAGACCAGATGGAAGGGGAGTAAGGCTAGGTGTATCAGAGGTGAGTTCAAATTGTTTTATCATGGTGTGGATGGGAGGAGAAATGGCGTAGGAGTTATTCTGAAGGAACAGTATGCGGAGTGTTTTGGAGGTGAAAAGGGTGTTGGATAGAGTGATGTTTATGAAGCTGGAAATTGATGGTGTAATGATTAATGTTGTTAGTGCATATGCTCCACAAGTTGGGTGCGCAATGGATGAGAAAGAAAAATTTTGGAGTGAATTGGATGAAGCGGTGATGACTGTACCCAAGGGTGAGAGAGTGGTGATTGGAGCAGATTTAAATGGGTATGTTGGTGAATGGAACAGTGAGGATGAGGAAGTGATGGGTAGGTATGGCGTTAAACAAAGGAATGCAGAAGGTCAGATGGTAGTGGATTTTGCGAAAAGGATGGACATGGCTGTGGTGAATATGTATTTTAACAAGAGGGAGGAGCATAGGGTGACATACAAGAGTGGAGGAAGATGCACACAGGTGGATTATATCTTATGTAGGTGGGCCAGTTTGAAGGATATTGGAGACTGTAAAGTGGTGACTGGAGAAAGTGTAGTTAGGCAGCATAGGATGGTGGTTTGTAGGATGACGTTGGTGATCAAGAAGAGGAGGAGGAGTGTGAGGGCAGCACCAAGGATCAAATGGTGGAAATTGAAAAAGGGTAATTGTGAGGTGGAGTTCAGGGATGAGTTAAGACAGGCACTGGGTGGCAGTGAAGGGTTACCAAATGGCTGGGTAACTACAGCAGAGCTAGTAAGGGAGACAGCTAGAAAGGTGCTTGGTATCACATCGGGACAGAGGAAGGAAGACAAGGAGACATGGTGGCGGAATGAGGAAGCACAGAAGAGTATACAGGCAAAGAGGTTGGCAAAGAAGAAGTGGGATTGTCAGAGAGATGAAGAAAGTAGACAGGAGTTTAAGGAGATGAGGTTCATGGCAAAGAGAGAGGTGGCGAAGGCTAAGGATAAGCCATATGAAGAGTTGTATGAAAGGTTGGACACTAAGGAGGGAGAAAATGACCTGTACCGATTGGCAAACAGAGGGACCGACCTAGAAAAGATGTGCAGCAGGTAAAGGTGATAAAGGATAATGAGGAAAACATACTCACAAGTGAAGAGAGTGTGTTGAGGAGATGGAAAGAGTACTTTGAGGGGTTTATGAATGAAGAGAATGAGAGGGAGAGAAGGTTGGATGATGTAGGGATAGTGAATCATGAAGTGCAATGGATTAGCAAGGAGGAAGTAAGGATAGCTATGAAGAGAATGAAGAATGGAAAGGCTGTTGGCCCAGATGACATACCTGTGGAAGCATGGAGGTGTTTAGGTGAAATGGCAGTGTAGTTTTTAACCAGATTGTTTAATGAAATCTTGGAAAGTGAGGGGATGCCTGAGGAATGGAGAAAAAGTGTTTTGGTTCCGATTTTTAAGAATAAGTGTGATGTGCAGAGCTGTAGTAACTACAGAGGGATTAAATTGATCAGTCACAGCATGAAGTTATGGGAAAGAGTAGTGGTAGCTAGGTTAAGAAGGGACTTGATGATTAGTGATCAGCAGTATGGTTTCATGCCGGGAATGAGCACTACAGATGTGTTGTTTGCTCTGAGAGTGTTGATGGAGAAGTACATAGAATGTCAGAAGGAGTTGCATTGTGTTTTTGTAGACTTAGAGAAAGCATATGACAGGGTGCCTAAAGAGGAGTTGTGGTATTGTATGAAGAAGTCAGGAGTGTCAGAGAAGTATGTAAGAGTGGTACAGGATATGTACGAGGGTAGTGTGACAGCGGTGAGGTCTGCGGTGGGAGTGAAGGATGCGTTTAAGGTGGAGGTGGTGTTACATCAAGGATCAGCTCTTAGCCCTTTCTTATTTGCAATGGTGATGGACAGATTGACAGACGAGATCAGACAGGAGTCCCCATGGACTATGACGTTTGCAGATGACATTGTGATCTGTAGTGAGAGTAGGGAACAGGTGGAGGAGACCCTGGAAAGATGGAGATATGCTCTAGAGAGAAGAGGAATGAAGGTCAGCAGGACTAAGACAGAATATATGTGTGTGAATGAGAAGGAGGATAGAGCAATGGTGAGGATGCAAGGAGTAGAGGTGACAAAGGTGGATGAGTTTAAATACTTGGGGTCAATAGTTCAGAGTAATGGTGACTGTGGAAGAGAGGTGAAGAAGAGAGTACAGGCAGGATGGAGTGGGTGGAGAAGAGTGTCAGGAGTGATTTGTGACAGACGAGTACCTGTAAGAGTTAAAGGGAAGGTCTACAAGAGGGTAGTGAGACCAGCTATGTTATATGGGTTGGAGACAGTGGCATTGGCAAAAAGGCAGGAGTTTGAGCTGGATGTGGCAGAGTTAAAGATGTTAAGATTTGCACTGGATGTGACGAGGGTGGACAGGATTAGGAATAAGTATATTAGAGGGTCAGCCCAGGTTGGAAGGTTTGGAGACAAAGCCAGAGAGGCAAGATTACGTTGGTTTGGACATGTGCTGAGGAGGGATGTGGACTACATTGGGAAAAAGATGCTAAGGATGAAGCTACCAGGTAACAGGAAAAGAGGAAGGTCTAAGATAAGGTTTATGGATATGGTGAGAGAGGACATGCAGGTGGTTGGTGTGACAGAGGAAGATGCAGAGGACAGGAAGAAATGGAAACAGGTGATCTGCTGTGGTGACCCCTAACGGGAACAGCCTAAAGAAGATGATGTACACACAAACTGATATAAAAAACCCAATTGGAATTAACATATACTCAGAATACATGCATTTTCCAAGCATTATAAAGCATAGCATGGACAAAGTGTCAGCATTTAGATTGTGTGCATGTACTAGTGCAATATTTCTAACAATTTGTTTCCCCTTTATCTGACATATGAGAAAATTCAAATGAACAAAATAAGCAGTATTTGTATTTGCTACAAACTATTTCTACTCTCTTAGAAGATATTTTAGGGGGCATAAAGCCCAAACCCTCCTGCTTGCAATGTATGCCACTGCTGCTGATGATTATCATTTTCACTGCTGCAGTAGTCCCTAGGCTACATGGGTTGTTTCTTGCCCAGGAAACAATGAACAGACAGCTTCAAAAAGCTGATTACCTAACCCCATTGGGTGAAATCAGCAGAGTGAAGCTTTCTTCTGTACTTTGTTGCCATCTCAAGAAAAAAAACATTCTCTCGGATTTCACAGAAGTAGCAATCGACTAGGAGCTTCATTTCTGGCAGATAAGTCCCCATTGAGGAACCTCCCCTCTCTGAAATTGTAACCCTTGTATAAAAATAGCATTTTATCTATTTTTACTTAAAGCAGGAGTTCTTCTTTAAGAAATGCAATATTTTTTTTTTCAGTATAGGAAGCTTCCTGTCAGGGATCGCTATACTGAGCTTAGAATGTTTATTACTGTATTTTTGGCTAATTTTGTGCAAAAAATATGTACTGCTTGTGTATGCTTTGAATTTTGTGGAAATATATAGTTTACAGAAAAACTGCATGTCACTGGAATGCTTATGCTGACTTGTGATAACTTAAAAAATAAAAAAGAAAGGATGATCACAATGGTTCAAATAAAACAAAAGACTTTAATGAAAATAAGAAACAACCAACGATACAAAGGTAAGTGCTTTCACAGTCCTCAGATAGCTTCTTCAGACCTGTTAATCAGTGTTTGGCATAACAAAATTTAAAAAACCAAAGCAACCAATCAGTTACCTTTGAATATAGTTACCTTAAAAAGACATGACATTATTGCAGGGAAAAATACAATTTAATGCAGAAGTGGACTTGCCTTCAAAACAGGTTTTAGAGTAATATGCTTATTAATATCAGAACATTTATCTGCATTTAAATAAACAAGATATTAATATTAAGAATAAGAAACTGAGTAATGCATTAGCACAACATATTTCTGATTTTGGTCAGAAACACACATTTAAATTGATGGATTTAGAGTTACTCTGTCCAAATGTAAGAGCTGGTGATTTTAAGAACTTAACTGAAATGAGAGAACAGAAGTGGATTATTTATTTAAATGCAGATAAATACCCTGGTATTAATGAGCATGTTTCTCTAAAACCTGTTTTGAAGGCACGTCCACTTCTACATTACATTGTATTTTCCCTGCAATAATGTTGTATCTTTTTAAGGTACTTATATTCAAAAGTAGCTGATTGGTTGCTTTGATTTTTAAATGTTGTTATGCCAAGCACTGATTAACAGGTCTGAAGAAAGCAGTCTGAGGACTCTGAAGGCACTTACCCTTCTATCTTTGTTTTTTTTTTATTTGCAATATAGCATTTTGTTTTATTTGAGCTGTGGTGATCGTCCTTTCTTTTTTATTTTTATTTCATTGCTGTTTGCCTGTTAGACTTTTTTTCTTGTTTTCTTTGTGACAACCTACCTGCCATTTTGACCCTATCAGTGTTTGACTAAGAGTTTGTACAGCGTTGATGGGAATTTTGCAAAATATTGTGCACTGCTTGTCTACACCTTGAACTTTCTGGAGCAGGAAAGTTTACAGAGAAATTAGCAGGAAATTGTGAGCCAGTGTAATGCTTATGGACACTTTGTGACAACCTACCTGCCATTTACATTCTGTCAGTGTCTTTGTGTGTGTGTGCACACAATTCTTTGAATAGTACTGACAGGGGAATTCTGTTCTACTTTTGCATTTTATAATGTAAGAGCCTTGGGAAAGTATTATGAGTGTAAATGTGCTGCTTGTGAACATTCAGTGATAACTTACCTTCTGAATAACTTGCTCCAACTGAGCTTACTGCTTGTTGGGCTTCTTCCTCAGTTACAACATGGTATCTTCTCTCATAGTACCAGGAAAGAAAAACACTTACCAAGGAATGCTTTGCCATTGTTGTAGAACTCAGTCTATGTGTCAGCTGATAGAGGGTGAAGTTATAGTGGCCATTGATTGTTCCTCAGACCACTCACGTATTTCTCTGGCTTCCTCTATTGTAATCATTTCAAACAGCATGAAGTGAGGTTTATTTATTTACAACATGTTTTGTGAAACATTTGAAACTTTTTTTCGTTTTTGCTCATTTTCTTTGCTTAATTTGTTGTGCTTATTTTTTATTTGGAAACTACTTTAGCAAAGCACTGTAATAAAAGTTGAACTGATTATTTTTCTTGTAACTAGTTTGTGGATGAACACCCAAAGAGATATGTTATGAACTCAATGTAGTCTCAACATGGGGAATATATATTACCACTGTAGTTCATGCAGCATACTGCATTGTCTGCATTTAAGGTTAGTCTTCACATCTGAATGCATAGACACAAATTTATGCCAGGGCTATCATGTAAGGCCTTGTTTGATTTGAGATGTAAGCACTATTAATTACTCATCAAGGGTAGTGGGAACTTTTAAGGCTGCTTGTTAGGGTCCCAGTCATTACTTGCTTAGTCTTGTTACTATTTTTTCTGTGTTGAAATGCTCCTTCCTACATTTTGTCCAGATAGGTTAAGTAACCTGCATAATGTCTCACCCTGGAAAAATTTCATGCTACTGTGCCAAAGTCTGTGTATGAAAGCAAAGGACAGTTATGTGATCAATTTACAATAACTGACATGTTTTTTGGTGGTGTAAACAGTGCAATGTATGCATGTCAACAATAATATGAAACAGGTTACAGCAGTCATTTTGTCTTTCCTTTTAATCTTAAACTACCATCATAGTTGTACACAGACAGGAGTGTCGCTAAGAATTTTTGGGCCTTGGACACATCTTGAGTAAGGCTGCCCTTGTTCTCCATTTCTGTAAGCTTAATATTAACCAATAAATTCATAGTCTTGCACATGTTGCTGCTAATTCATTTCTGCAGTTACCATGGTAAGTTGCACATCTTCCCTTATTTATAGTGAGCACCTTGGTCCACTGCCATAATAGGGACAAAAATCTTAAGAGACGTGTTAAACTCCACAGAGGAGTAAATATGTTAGATATTTCATAACAGTAGTAAAACTTTATATGATGTTACTGTAGCCCATGATAGTGGTATTTTTTATTGTGGACAATTTTGCTTCACTTTATTCCTAGCACACGAAGTGGTTCACCATCTATGTCTGGTGTAGTGGGTATTCTACAGCTGATCAAGCCCCAGCTGCTTGAATGTCAGAAACATACAGCCAAGTATTTGAATGGCTGTAAACCCACTGACCATTTGCTCACGTTCAAACACAAATGTGATTTAGCAATGCAGCTGCCACACCACCGATAGCTTCCTAGGAAAAAGATGCATGCAAGTGCATGGCATGGACCACATAAATAGGGAAGGGAAGATGGGAGGTTTTTTTAGGTTTAGGAAGGGGATAGAGAGTGGAGTGGATATACTACAGTACTGAATATTACCTGGTTTCCTAGTTAGACAACATTATTTTTTTACATTTTATTTCAAAAGGATTCAAGAAGAACCATAAACATGATCATTTACGGTACCCAGAGCTGGATCATGGTCAAATGAGGCCCTATATAGGGTAATGGATAGGAGTCCCCAACATACACACAGCAGTCCCCCCCCCACACACACACACACACATCACCCACACAGTGCACTCCCCCACAGCCATTCCAGTCTCCTGTTACTTGGCTATTTCTCCCCAGTTACAATAAACACTGCTCGACCTTGTCAGTGTGCATACTATTTTCTTGTTTACTTCTTTGATTACAGATATATGGATTTAATTTAAAACTTTCATTTCAAATTTTATACCACAAACACTGATAGACATTTGAAAAAAAAACAATAAAGTCTCACAATGAAAACAGACTTGGCATTAAAAGTAAAGTTCTCTGCCCTTGATACTCGCATTCTTTGAAACAGCATTGAAAACCACATTTAAAGAAAATGAATCTGGCCAGTGGCAGATTAAGTTAACTTTGTGCTGTTTTCAAACCATAGGCCCCTTGCACACATGCATGCACATGTTCTTTGATTCACCTTCCTGATTGTATTAAATTATGTTCGTTGTAAAATATAGCACCATTTATTAGAGTATGTTTTAAATCTGTAGTTTGAACATTTTTCCAGTAAGCAATGAAACAAAACTTGTGAACCAATAATGACAAAAATGCCCTTTCAGAACATTTCAACTATAAAAGGCCATTCAAACTTCTGTCACTACAAACTACCAAATATCAGTCAATAATGCACAATCTCTGAAGAAGAGAGGTGGGTTTGAGGATGAGACGAAAGTTGTATTCATCCACAAGATTGGTTAGCCCGAGATACCCATTTGTAATTTAGAAGTCTGTCATAGCACAGAGCCCTGAGGAAGAACACTGATCAACTTCCTGCTTACTTAGGATGCAATTGCAACCCTCATTATGTTCAGATAATTATGAAGCTCATTCAGCTTATCTATTATGTTAGCATGTGGTATGGTGTCAAAAATCCTTAGTCAGGTCAAGAAATGCTGTATGGACAGCATGTCATCTGTCTAAGGTCTGTGCTACTCTCTCAAAGAAGTTGACCAGATTTGTTAGATAGGATCTATTAATTAAGTCGATGATATTTTACATGGTTTTGCAAATGAGATGGGTTAATGTGTCTGTACTTTAAGGGAATCGGTGGTAGGTCCACCTTTGTCAAGTGGCTTCACAACAGCTGTGTGACGTCCTTCAGGGATAAAACCAGTGGCTAAGCTCAGATTGAATAAATATAGCTAGGTCAACTATGACTTCTATTACACTATCAGGCAACCAGGAACATTATAAGGCCCCTTGGATAATGTATTTTTCATTTTGGAGAGTACCAGTAGCAAGTGGTCTTTGGTTATGATGGGTGAGTTGAGAGTCTATGGGATATGTGGGATTGGTATAGTTGTTTCAAGGATAACATTTGCACTGACTTTGTTTGCTAACATCTATCTCTACTTGATCCAAGCAGGAAACACCATTTTGAATACATTCTGAGCAATGCTGGCTGTTATCCCTTAGTTTCCTAATGTAACAAAAGAACAATATGTAAGTGTCTTTAGCTTCTGATGCTAGTCAAAATTCATGGCATGACTTTGTATTCTTGATGGTGTTTTTCAAATTTCCTTTGCTGTCATTTTAATGTTAACAAGGATTTGAGGATTTTTTTTATATACGGTTAAATAAACTTTTTGACTTTTCTTGTAATTTTTATTTATGCATATATGGATCACCAGGCTGGCTTACTTTAAAACCTCCCATTTTGTTTGTATCTAGTAGGCTCTGCCAGGTCAATGCATTTTTAGCTGCACATAGAGATTGTTTGAATAACTACTTACCGTAACAGAATATTGGGTAATACAGTCTAACTAGAATTCAGAGTCTTCATTACAGAAATGTACAATATTTATATGTTTGAAATCTCTGAACTTTGTGATATTTACTTCTAACTGCTGGATGATTTTCAAGGAAAATATTAACAGCTTTTGATTGGATTTAACTGGAGAAGGGAGTACCATAGGTATAGTTGATATCAATATCACGTTGATAAGGATCAAGTGAATAATATCATATCCTTTAAAAGGTTCAACAAGACGAACCAGGAACCAAGAATAGATACAAACTGGATGGAGGTCCAGGAACCATGCAGACCAGTGTCCAACAATCAAAATAATTTATTGAAATATCAGTAGCAGTCAAGCACTTTCATCTTGCATCATTTCTTCTCTGAAGAAGTCTTGATGGTAGGTCTTCTGAAAGTGGAAGCCAGGAAAGCCAAGTTTTTATAAATTGTGCTGCAGTGAGCATACCCTAATGGGGCTCAATCAGTTGGGGAATGAGATGCTGCTGTACGCATATGTGGGTATCTGGATGCCAGACCACCATGGCCTTCACCAACCATCATGCCTGCCAACAGATGATTCAGTGGGGACTGATCTGAACCACTCATAGAGGAACAGCTTCCTCCACCCTTCTGAAATGTGGCAATAGAGGCCACCAAGAAGCACTCCAGGTCACATTCTACTGGGTGAACTTCAGTAACCTGGGTAGATGCAGGTCTGGGAATCAGCAAGTGTCACAGTCCCACATACAGTGACAATTTTAGACCTTAGTGGCCATTGTTTCACATCAGCCTGTACCACTGTTGTCCCTGTAGAAAGAGAAAAGAAACACAAAACCACAGATTAGCACATATATGGACAGCCGATATATTAAAATATTACAATACAGACAGCTATTTGCTGCACTTACACCATCACCTGGAGAGCCTGTTCTGTCTTTTCAGACAGGCTGCTTCATTCAGTTCTTCCTCCGCTCTCATAGTAAAACACAATGCACAGTCATCATCAATATATATGCATGAAAACAGAGGTCAGTCACCTTGACAGGTGATACTCTAAACCATGTGCAGAATGCTTGCAACAGTAAGATCACTCCTGCTCCCTAACCTCAGTCTGCAACTGGGCAAGCAGGTTGAGATGTCACATCTGCAGGTTATTATATCTGTGCCCACAGTGATTACCAGAGTGAATGATACCAGTCCTGGCAAGTTGTTCCTAGGCCTCAGTATTATAGAGAGGACCATCATATTCAAGACATGGCCCTGCCACCTAGGGCATCATCCTTATTGAAGTAAAAAAATCAACTAGCAGACACAATGTCCAGAGTTGTAGGCTTTCCTATTGTCTGGAAACAGAGGTAATTGCAGGTTTCAAATGTAAAAGTGTTTAAAAGTTTTATGATTTCCAGTTCCAGGCAAGTTTCTAAGAGATAAGTATTCTTGACACTGAGGTATTATATTTTAAGTTCATGTTGGCCTGGAAACTAAAAGCAGAATTGACAAGAATGATGTCATCTGAGATGATTCAGAAGTAATGTGTATTATCAATTTAAAAAAACATTTCAAAGAGAAAGTCAGTGCATTTTATATCTTGTCTTTGGAAGTGACAACATCACCAGCACTTGCTTTGCTCTGTAAGTAAGATGTAGATCTTAGTATCTCTCATAGAGATAGAAAAATAGTCAGATCAGTCCAGATGTTTTCTATATTCATGTGATATTGTCCTACAATGTTGTTTTAAAATAGTCCCTGTGTTTCTGAACTCTATTGTCACTGTGCTGAGTTAATGAGTATTGTCTTGTGCTTTTATTATTTATTATTAAATATATTTAAACCTTTTTAATTGTGGCTGATTTTGTGTAGAGATAATTCAAGAGTACTTGCATGTATTTGGTGATACTGTACAAGCCAGTCCTAAATAGCCTTCAGGTCCTAGTCACACTTAACAATGGATAATAGTAACATTGCACAGTAGAATTGGATACCCTTTGTTAAGGGCCTTTTTAGTAGCTGATAAGGATGGATGCTGGCAGGTGATACTACCGTATAGTCTGGGAAGAAGGGGGCATAGCTGGAGAACCTGTGCCAGCATTCCCCAGGAGCATCTGTGTGTTTGTATATAAATCATATCTCAAAGTGTGTGTGTCAACTACTTGGGCAGGGACATGAAGCACTGGTTCAACAAAGAGGGTGCTGGGGGTTTTGGCTTGACCACTCAGCTGAGATCTTATTCCTATAGCTGTGCCAGTGGGGAATCATACTGAGGATCTGGAGAGAGAGGGAGAAACCAGACCCAGACTGACTGTGATCTCTGTGTACTCTTAAAGGAAATTTTACTTTACTGTGTGTGTACTTGTTATCTTCCCAATGTGCACATCTCTCAATGGTGTTAGTGATGAGGATTGAGGCTCCTTGATTACTGGGCCAGTACATGGGTGTCATTTATTAATTGTTTGGCAGTGGTTGGATATCCACATCAAATATTAATTGGCTGATAGTGATGAGTTAGCCACATCACATATTAATTGGCTTGTAGTGGTGTGGATATTGAACTCCTGTAGCTTGTGTACAGTGATCACTGAAGGTGTTTTTTTGTACTTTAAATCAGCCACGCAGTGAACGTTCAGAGTTCAGATCACAATTTTTATTTCTTTGGTTAGCTTAGTTAGTCAGGGAGAGCAGACAACCATGTCAGCAGAGGAGTATGGCAAGCTGACAAGGAGCCAGTTGGCTGAGATGTGCCAAGCTAAAGGACTGGTGCATGGAAACCAAACTAAAGCAGGAATGATGGCAGCTTTAGTCACAGCTGCATCAGAATAGCAGCCAGGAGGACAATCAGAGTGTCCGTGGAGATGTACAAACGTAGAGATTGGACAGCTCAACCTTTCTACAGAGGACTTCAAAATCCAACTGGAGCCAAAGAAACTTGAGTTGGAGGCAAAGCATTTGGAAATAGAAGCAGCAGAGAGACTGAGGCATCTAGAGACTGAGGAAAATGAGAAACTGGGATGTCTGCAGGCTGAGGAGAATGAGAAACTGCTATGCCTGGAAGATGAGAAGAAGAAGAGGCAAAGGCAGCGTGAAAAGGGGATGCTAGCTCTTTGCAGAGTCATGGAGGTAATGGAGAAGGGAGTAACCAGACCCCAGAAGTAAAAGAAGGTCAGTAAATTTCTTCCAATTTATAGAGAGGGATACTTAGTTTCATTCATATGTTTGAGAGGGTATGTAAACAGTATAATGTTGACCAAGGGCTCTGGGTACAGTTCCTGACCCCCTTATCCCATGGTAAACCTGTAACTGTTCTGTCCAAACTGTCTAACGGTGACTTTTTAAATTATAATGCTGTAAAGAATTGTTTGCTAGAAGTTTTAAGCTAACACCTGAAGCTTTTTTGAAAAAGTTTTGTGAGCATAGACGCAAAAAAGACGAAAGTGTGTGTGAATATGTTGCTGAACTAAGCACTTATTTTCATAGGTGGGTGAGTGGATGTCAAGTCACCACTCTTGAAGGGCTGGAAGACATTTTGGTGAGGGAACAAGCCCTTAGCACTTTCCCTGAGGACATGAGGATCTGGTTAGCTGATAGACAATGTGCTACTTCAGATGAATTGTGGAAGAAGGGAGACCTATACCTAGCAAGCAGGTCAATCCCTGCATAGGAAAGGGACACCCAGTGCTGCTCATGGGTCTAAAGGAACCCATGGTGGGCAGCCCAGACTGCTCCAACAGAATCTGACAATAGCAGGGAAAGCCACTAGTCCAGGTACACATCCAGGACCTAGGGGTAAATGTCTTAAATGCAACCAGTGGGGCCATGTAGCATATAGATGTCCACAGAGGCAAGGTGGGGAACAAAAGGTGGGAGAGGCAGTAAGAGGGAATGACAAAATGCCAACAGTAGGTTATCTTGGGACAACAAGGGTACCAAACTACCACAAGAGGTTATATCCTATCTTAATGAATGGGAACAAGACCATGGCTAAAAGAGACACAGCCTCTGATCTAACCATTGTAAAGCCTGCAATGGCTACAGAGGAGTACTACTTGCGTGGGCAGTATACTCCAGTCAGAGATTTAGGAAGGACCCCATTCCAAATACCTTTGGCTAGGATTCATTTTGACTGGGAGGGTGGAAAAGGAAGCCAGCAAGTAGGTGTGTTTGAGGATATCCCTCCAGATGTCCTGATAGGAAATGATTTTGATAATGCAGTACCATGCATTCATGCTGTTACACGCAGTCAGGCTTGGAGACAAACATGTGGGTCTGGTAGCCTGGGGGAAACCCAGACAGATTGCACACTTGCAGCCAGGACAGGTAAGGTGGTTACTTCAGAGAGGGAGCTACTCTGTATCACTGAGACTGGAGGTGAGCCATAGCTGGTTGTTGGTACTGATATTCTCTTGGACAGAGTGACTGCAAGGGCAGAGGTGAGTAGTAGTATCCAGGCTGACAGTGAGGCACCTCTGTCAGAGGATACCAGACATCCTGTGGAAGATGAGCTAGGAAGGGTTACAAAGAGAGAGATGAGACAGGTTCAGCTCTCAGAACCTACATTACAAGGTCTGAGAGAGGAAGCTAGTGAGGCACCTGATTTTCAAGGGAAGGTAGATTCTGTATATTGGGACAAAGGGTTACTGTATAGAGAGTGGACCCCTGAGGGAGGGCTAAAGCATGAGAGGATACAGCAGTTGGTAGTGCTTTGAGCCTACTATCTGGCACTTCTAGCCATAGCCCATGATATTCCCTTTGCAGGCCATATGGGTATAAAACGTACAAAGAGACGTATTATGCAGAACTTTTATTGGCCTGAAATTTCCAGAAATCTAACAGGGTACTGCAGGACCTGTGAGCAGTGCCAAAAGGTAGGCAAGGCAGGAGACAAGGTGAAAGCTCCTTTGATGCCTTTGTCTGTGATTTAGGAGCCATTTCAGAGGGTAGCTATGGATATTGTGGGGCTTCTGAGTATTGACCTCCATTGAGGCAGAAAAAGTGGTAAATGCTTTGTTAGAGATTTTCAGCAGGGTAGGTTTTCCAAAACAAATACTGACTGACAGAGGTGCCAATTTCATGTCAGACCTGCGGGATTGTCTGTGGAAGTACTGTGGGGTGAAGCACCTAAAGACCACCCCCTACCACCCCCAGACTAATGGTCTTCTTGAGAGGTTAAACTCTTCACGCAAGACCATGCTATGGGCATTTGCAGACCAGTTTAAGAGGGACTGGGACAAATATTTTCCCCATCTGTTTGCTTACAGAGATGTTCCTCAGGAATCCATTTTTTTCACCCTTTGATTTGCTGTATGGGCATAGGGTGAGAAGGCCACTAGATTTAAGTCGAGATGAGTTGGAGGGAAGAGTGTGAATCCCATAAGGTGTCTGTTGTGGCATATGTCCTAAACCTCAGGACAAGGCTCATGAGCTTGGTCCAGGAGAACCTGGCAGAAGTCCAACAGCAGAAAAAGGCCTGGTATTACAGGAATGCTCGATCTAGAGATTATGCTGTAGGGCAGCAGGTTATTTGTCTTGTTCCTGTCCGACACAACAAACTGCAAGCAGCTTAGAAGGGACCCTACAAGGTGTTAAGGAAGGTCAGTGATGTTAACTACATGGTATAACTGCTAGGCAGGAGGCAGGGGTACAAACTGTACAATGTTAACATGATGAAACCTTACCATGATAGGAAGGCTCTTGTGCTGAGTATTTGCAGTGGATTGCAGAAGGAGTCTGAGAGGGATTTGTTGACTGATTTTCTCAGTGAGACTTGAACTGACACATCAGTGGAAGGGGTAGCAATGTCCCAGCAGCTATCCCCTACACAAGTTCAAGAAATTCGAACAGTATTACAGGAGTTTGGGGAGATGTCCACTGGGAAACCAGGGTGCACCCATCTGGTGCAACACCATGTGGATACAGGTCTATTAAGCAGACCTCTTATAGGGTGCCTGAGAGATTCAAACAGACTCTGAGGGAGGAGATGCGGGAAATGTTCAAACTAGGGGTAATTCAGGAGTCCAGCAGTCCCCATGCCTCCCCCGTGGTGCTGGTACCAAAGAAGGATGGCAGCACCAGGTTCTGTGTGAACTACAGGAAATTAAATCATCACACAGAGTCAGATGCTTATCCCATGCCGAGGACAGATGAAGCCCAAGAGCAGCTGGGTGAGGCTAAGTATCTTATCACCATTGATCTTACCAAAGGGTTACTGTCAGTTGCCCTTGACTCCCAGTGCTAGAGAGAGGTGAACCGTTGTGAGTCCTTTTGGCTTGTATGAGTTTGCAAAGATGCCCTTTGGAATGAAAAATGCCCCAGCAACTTTCTATAGGCTGGTATATCATATCCTAGCAGGAGCAGGAGATTTTTCCCTTGCATAACTAGATGATACTGCCATCTATAGCCATTCATGGTAAGAGCACCTTCAGCATGTCAGGGAGGTGCTGGGCAGACTACAGATGTCAATGTTGGTCATTAAGCCCAGTCTCTTACCTGGGACATTGAGTGGAGAGTGCTAAGATCAGGCCAGAACCAGCCAAACTGGAAACCATTCATGCATGGCCTGCACCTGTTACCAAATAGCAGGTGAGGACATTCTTAGGGAAAGCAGGGTACTACAGAAAGTTTGTCCCCAGTTATAGTACCATAGCCACTCCCCTCACAGACCTGAGAAGGAAAAACTGACCAGATAAGGTAGTGTGGACCTCAGCATGTAAGTAGGCATTCCAGAAGCTTAAAGAAGCTTTGGAAGGACCCCTTGTGTTAGCCAGTCCAGATTACAGCAAAGAATTTGTTGTGCAGGGGGATGCTTCAAACCATGGAGTGGGGGCTGTACTTAGCCAGATTTCTTCAGAGGGAGAAGAGCACCAAGTAGTATATCTCATTTGTAGGCTCCATCTCAGGGTGGAATCCTATGCAGCAGTAGAAAAGGAATGTCTAGCCATAGTTTGGCCAATGCAAGAAACTTCAGCCTTATCTGTATGGAAGAAAATTCACTGTAGTTACAGATCACAACTCCTAACATGGTTACATCGAGCCAGCCGGCAAAATGCCAAGTTACTAAGGTGGAGCCTAGAGTTGCAAGCATATGATATATCAGTGCAGCACCGCAGTGAGATTAGCAATGCCAATGCAGATGGGCTATCAAGACAAGGAATGGGGTAAGGTATTCCCAGATAGGCTCAACCCTCTCAAGCAACGTTTCTTAAGGGACACTAGAAAAGCTAACTTGAGCTCTCATAGGAAAGAATTGTGAAGGCTGACAGCCCAGCTAGATAGAATTTTGCAATTAATCCTATGTCATTTGTAAATATTAAGATTTGTAGGCTTGTTTTACAAATGTAAGATAACTATATGTTATGATTAAACTATATGTTTTGTACTGAGCTTCAAGATTGTAACCACAGTACACCCTGCTGGAAAAGACCAGAAGTGTGTATACGTTTCATGCCTATGTAAATGTATGTTTCATAGTAGAAATTGAGATGTGCAGAGATAACTTTCAAAACTCCAAGAAAAATAAGTTGAGAAGTAAAGAGTTTTAAAATGTGTTATAAAGTTAGTTTATCTCAAGCTAAGCAGATGCAATGTCTAGAGTTGTAGGCTTTCCTGTTGTCTGGAAACACAGGTAATTGCAGGTTTCAAATGTAAAAATGTTTAAAAGTTTTATGATTTCCAGTTCCAGGCAAGTTTCAAAGAGATAAGTATTCTTCACACTGAGGTGTTATATTTTAAGTTCCTGTTGGCCTGAAAACTAAAAGCAAAATTGACAAGAATGATGTAATCTGAGATGAGTCAGCAGTAATGTGCATTATCAATTTAAGAACCTTCTAAAAGAGAATGTCAGTGCATTTTGTATCTTGTCTTTGGAACTGACAAGATCACCAGCACTTGCCTTGCTCTGTAAGTAAAATGTAGATCTTAGTATCTCTCTTAGAGATAAGAAAACAGTCAGATCAGTGTAGATGTTTTCTATATTTATGTGATAATGCCCTACAATGTTGTTTTAAAATATTTCCTATGTTTCTGAACTCCATTGTCACTGTGCTGAGTTAATGAGTTTAGTCTTGTGCTTTTATTATTTATTATTAAATATATTTAAACATTTTTAACTGTGGCTGATTTTGTATAGAGATAAATTAAGTTCTTAAAGTACTTGCATGTATTTGGTGATACTGTACAAGCAACTCCTAAATAACCTTCGGGTCTTAGTCACACTTATCAATTGGATAATAGTAACATTGCACAGTAGAATTGGACACCCTTTGGTAAGGGCCTTTTTAGTAGCTGATAAGGTGGATGGTGGCAGGTGGTACTACCATATAGTTTGGGAAGAAGGAAGCATAGCTAGAAAACCTGTGGCAGCCTTCCCCAGGAGTGCCTGTGTGTTTGTATATAAATCATATCTCAAAGTGTGTGTGTGTCAGCTACTTGGGCAGGGACATAAAACACTGGTTGGACAGAGAGGGTGCTGGGGGTTTTGGATTGACCACTTGGGTGAGATCTTAACCCTATAGCTGTGCCAGTGGAGAGTCTTATTGGGGATCTGGAGAGAGAGGGAGAAATTATCCCCAGAATGACTGTGATCTCTGTGTGCTCTTAAGGGAAATTGTACTTTACTGTGTGTGCACTTGTTATCCTCCCAATGTGCACATCCCTCACTGGTGTTAGTGGTGAGGATTGAGACTCCTTGATTACTGGGCCACTGCAAGGGTGTCACAGTGGCTCATACCTCTCAACTTTCCAGATTTTCACAGAATGTGCGCATTTTTGACTCATTGGTCTGTTCAACATAAAATATGTGGTTTTGTGGCAAACTGCTGAGGACTGAAGTCACTAAATAATGACATAACTTTCAGTTTCAGACTTAATATCCCCCAGAAAATATTCTGCTGCTTTTCATATTACTACCAACAGTCCTCCAATTGGCATGTGAAATCTGTCATTTCATCCTTTGTGTAGCAAAATCTTGTTCACTTGCCTCCAGGTCTTGCACTTTTTCTCCAGCCTTAGCCTTTGCTGTAGCCACTTTAAACCTCCAATCCCTAGCCATTTGTCACATGCCCTAGTTCACCATGCAGAGTTTGTTTTCATTGTAGACACATCTGCAATCTTTTCATATAAGAAAAACTGAGTGTTCATGCTTCCTGTTGTGCTTGAGTTCCTGGTTCTGCAATATAAAAGAAAAATGATGTTAGGCATGTTATAATACATAATTTTTCAGCAATCATTCATAAGCGGTGGACTTCCATCTTCCTAATTTCTTGATATTTTCCCATGATGCCCTTGTCCATTATGCACGAGAAGCTACCACTATGCTACATGAGTTTTGAATCTAACTGAGCATGGGGTATATCTTTTTTGGGGATAAGCTGCATTACTCCACTATTTTCTTCAATACAATCCTCACCTGAATCTGGGTAAGCAGGGCACCCTTCTCATAGAAAAAAATGCTCCTTTCCAAATGACAATCTATGATAAAATTGTGGGTGGACTTCTGTGTTGGAGGCACAGTGTTTGGTAATGTGGTAGGCACTGTAATACATTTCATTCTGGATCCTGGGGCTGGAGTCATCCACTGTTTTTTCACCTCTTGATTGGTCCTAGATCATTCTTAATTATCATTCAAATGTACTTATTCTGACCAACAAAATCCACATATGGCTGTTAAACAGCAGGCTATGAAAAGCAATCTCTTGTACTACTGATGATATACATTTGGTGTTTGACCAATAAGGCTAACAGTGCCACCCCATGGCTCTGTGCAGCCAGCTGACAGCTTGCTCCCTTTCACTTTCTTTAACCTGTCTTCAACATTAACAGGATATGTGCCCTTCATTGTTTTACTGTTATGAGCCATATCACTGGCCAACCTTAAACTTTCCTAGTATCTCCAAAGTGCTGTAGTATCCTTTTGTGCACCACCTAACTGCCTGTAACGAGGGTGTTCTATATTAGCTGTCATTCGTATATGTCCAGGTATTATGAATGAATTTATACCTGCACTGGTACTGGTGATGTTTCTAGTGCCAGCCTCTTGCATTGAGCCCATTGCAAAAACATAGTGTAAAATGTCCATTATTCTGTCTCACCCTTTTTGCTAATTGCCTGAACTACAAGTATAGTCCAAACTAGGTTGGGAGTACTTTGTTTGCCTTCTGTTTGTATATTGAGGAAGAACTCCAACACTGTAGTGGCAAACTGATGTCTATTTCTAATTAATCTTGGCCACCCGGAGCTGCTGAGCTAGTCTCCTCTGAAGTACCCCCTCCAAAAAAAATCTTATACCCTCACTATATTTGTCTATAAGGATATGACAATAGTTATCCTAAAAAATCCAGTGCAGTAGGAGAATGTGCCAATATACAAGTTAGATTATCATCTATAAACATTTAAATGAATGAAGGCAAGAATGCTTTGTACTCCAATCACACTATTAATAGTCTTGTCAACTGGCATATGAGAAATGAAAAGGATTGTCGCTTTGTAAAACTAGTAATAAAGGGTCAGTGAATGGATGCTGTTAAGAGCAGTTATGTTGACTAAGGTGACAGTATATTTCCTGTATGCCAGTGTATTAGTGTGTGCATGGATGTATACGTCCACTAATACAAATATAGGTGTGTGTACATCTGCATACATACACACAGACAGACACACACACACACAATGGTGTTGTTTGTCTTTTCCCAGTTAGGGGTCATCACAGCTGAACTCCGGTCCACTAATGATTGTCAGTAGATTTTTATGGTGCCGACTTGTCAGCCCGATGCCCAACCATCAGTGAAGGTACGCCCATTCACGCATGTCTTTAGGAGGCCACTCGACCGTGGGGAGGACATGCAGACTCCGCACAAAAGGCACTCCAGACGAAAATTAAACAGGAGAACCTCTTGCTGTAAGGCAACAATGCTACCACTGTACCACCGCACACACACAATGACAAAGACACATTTATAGAGGCACTCGTATACTTTTTATGTGTGTGTATATATATATATATATATATATATATATATATATATATATATATATATATGTATGTGGACCAGTAAAGACATAAAGATATACAGCAAATACATTTTAAACAAGCAGTACAATATATATGAAAAGCACAATCACACACACACACACACACACACACACACACACACACACACACACACACACACACACACACACACATGCACACATATTTATTTATTTATTTATGTAATGTATTGCCTTCTTGATAAAGGGGCAAGAGGTCTATCAACACAGCCGTCTCATCCGCAACGTGGGCCCTTCAGAGCAAATAACGAGAATTCCATAGTAACATTGAAGTACACAACTTAATTATGTGCACTGCATACACAGTTTTAATAAAAGACATGCATTATCACATATCCAATATATACAGCTTTGATAGACATTCAAGAATGCCTTGAATTGCAAGCCTGTCAGTAAGACAGGCTGAGGCTGTTGTTTTACAACCACATGAATATAAACAACAGATGAAAAGTTGCATACATACATATGCACATAAATAGGAAACTATAGGGAAGTATATAGACTACATTTGCATCAACTTTCAAAACTTAATGAGTGCAACTCTACTGCTGTCAAATGTTTGGGAAAGGCGTGAAAGCTTCCAGCATTTTGCCACAGTGAAGGGAAGAAAAAATGAATGCGGTTGGATGGAATCAGCATTATACAAACAGATACGGTGTGATTTCTGAAGGACATCAGCTAGTGGGAAAATATTTTTAGTACAGAAATAAGATTAATTTTCAACTGTGGTGGTGGTGCTGCGGTAGCATTGTTGCCTCATAGCAAGACGTTGTCCCGTTCGATTCACAGTTAGAGCGTCTTCTGTGTGGAGGCATACGTGAATGGGGTGTGCCTTAGTTGAAGGTTGTGCATCAGGGCTGGTAACCCGGTACATAAAAATCCACTACCAATCATTAGTGGACCGGAGTTCCGCTGTGGCGACCCCTAACCGGGAAAAGCCGAAAGACACAAACAAATAAGATTAATTTTCAAAGTGTCCTGACATTTTTATTGAAAAGTTGAAAAAGATTGTATTTTTCTACAATATTAGGACATTTGCAACTCAGTGGGTGTGTTTGCAAGATGCAACTGTCCAAAGCAATGCTATCTTTTGAAATGAGGAAAACTGATTATAAAAGTATATCTGCAGAAGTACACACATGAATAAGAAGCACTAATGCACACCATATAAAAATAATTAACACTGAAGGGAAAAAGGTAACAACAAGCATGAAACAAAAACAAACAGAAGATACAGTTGCGTAAGCTGTGTTAAATCAATCCATACAGTTTTTACAAAAAACAATGACATATTAAAGAAGACAAGATTTCACTGTTGCAAAGGCTGCAGATCTGAGTGTGACTTGACAGCACCTTTGGCTGAGTGAAAACCAACCATTCAACTAATCTAATAGCACATGGGTGGGGGAAGGAAAATACAAATTGTAGACTCTTAACAGTTCCTATAACAACTCAACCACACTGACGTTTGTGTAGTCTGACCTGCAGTATGCTGACAAGCTTTGCAGAAACATATGACTTACTCAACACTAAAATGCAAAGAAAGCCCTACTGCAAAAAAAAAAAATGATTTTAGAAAACTTATATAGTACCCTAGGTCATTTTCAAAGTACAATAAACGTCTAAGGAAGAGCCTTCTGTCAGTAACAACTAAAATGAGCAGAGGAGATAAGAGTGGGATGAGCTTCAAAGAATCAAAGGTCAGGTATGCAGCTGGGGCAGGCAGCTCAAAAGATCCAACTAGAAGAGAGCTAGTAAAAATGCAATCAAATTAGGCCCCAGCAGAGAAACCACACTGCAGATGATAGATTTAAATTCAGATAAAGAGCAAACACAACACGCAAAACTGATTCAAAAGGTAAGATAAGTACACTATTGTAAAAGTAGTTTAAATGTGCTTCCCTGGATGTAAAATGTAGTCCAAATGCTTTGTTGTCAAGTGTCCAAGCTTCCAGCAGTCCCTATAAGCAAACTGCTGACCCCCACCTGTGCTTCATATAACAGTACAACCTTTGGACCTGAAAGACAAGACAAAAGTAAAAGATGTGAGGTGCAGCCTGATGATATTTATCACATCTATCTCCTTTCATCCTTGCATTAAATATTTTAAGCGTGTTTAAAGAGCTTTTCTTATATTGCCTTCTTGAGAAGGTAGATCCCTCCCAAATAAAAAAAAAATGCATTTTTCTTCCAATGGCTAGGCATCCAAGGATGTTATATCAAGTTTATCCAGTCTCCCATATTTCCTGCATTATAGTGATCTGTTAAATTTTCACGATGGGGGCCACCCTCTGAAATTTGTGCAATGTCTCATGAGAAACACTGTATGAGATAGCATTAAGATTATGAGAAAATAAGTGTCGGAAATGGAAGTAGTAGATTTCAAGCACAATACCACCTCCATAGGCAGATTCTGAGCCCAATCAGATTTTGGAAATCACTTAGTGAATGGTTGCCCCCTCTCAGTTGTCAATTTGAAGCAATCTTTTTCTTAGTCATTTCAGTTCACAATACTTATACTGATATTCAAACTGATATTAATTCAAAGAAATGAATGCTTCTCAGAAATTTATGCTGAGGTTAGGTAGGTTGTATGTTATGAAATTAATGAAGAGCAAGAAGAGGAGAAGAAAGCCAAGAACAGTGGAAATTTAACACTAAGGGTTCTACAGTCCAGGTAGCATTTAACCCGTCTTAGTGTACTACTGGCAAAGTTGAGTTTGCCACAATTGTTAAGATGTAAGGTGTGATTCACTGTTTTAAGTTTTCTAAGTTTATTAAGACATTTAATGTTTCAAAGTCCTTTGTCATATCAGTGAAATGCCACCTGTGAATAGGCTGCCATTTAAGTTATTTTGAGGCACAGTGGTGCAGTGGTTAACATTGCTGCCTTACAACAAGAGATTCTTTGGTTTGATTCTTGGCTGGGGTGCCTTTTGTGTGGAGTCTGTATGCCCTCCCTGCATTTGTGTGGGTTTCCTCCAGGTGTTCTGCTTTCCTCCCACATTCCAAACACATGCGTCTGGGCCATTTCTCCCTGGGCCTCCACTGAAAATAGGCTCTGTCCTAGTTGGACTTTCCTGGTCAAATATTTTTAAATAAATAAATTATTGGAAGTGTAGACTTCAGTAAGCAATGTTGTCCTGGTGCTGAATTTATTGCAGAAGCCATACTGCTCATCTTACAGCAGGCTCTACATATTTATATGGTCAAAGAGCTCCTTTAGAATTATTTGAAAGTCGACAAACATTAGCAATAAGTCTTTAATCTTTGCATTGTTTAGGGGTAGTAGATTTTGAAAGGGGAATGATGATGATGATGATGTCATGTTTGAATGGCGAAGGGCATAATTCTGATAGTGATAGTGTAAGATAAAACCATTTTATGGAAGTTAGGGTAAAGTCTGCTTAGTATAACACCTGAACTTGGAAGTTAGTGGTTTAAAAATGTTTGGTTTCTTTGACCATAATTTTTTTTAAGTAAAAAGCAGGGTGGTATTTTGCCAGTAGTAATAGTTGAGAGGGATTTTCATAAGGAACATAGCATCTAGATGCTGCTATGAAGTAAAAATTAGGAGTAGATTAGGCATTTAGGATGCCCACAACTGGTTTGAGTGGTATAGCAAATGGGATCCCAATGAGGGAAGCAAGGCAAGGCGATTTATACGTATCTGCCAGCTGCTTGAACTGTATGAACTAGCTGTTTAAAGTGGAAATGGCATTCATTTGGCTGAGAAACTGGTGGGGTTGCAAACTAGCAATGAAATGGTGAGAAGAAATGTAGGTATCTTTTAACCAGGAGGCAGACCCATATGCAGGATGAGGACTGGCATCTGAATATCAGCTAAAGGACAAACTAAAAAAAAGGAATAACAGATTAAAAGATTCAAGTATTTGTACTGAGTAAAGTATAAATAAAGATGCTTGTATAACTGAGTTTTGAATACAACTGTTAGTCATAAGATGTTTAAAGTAAACATGGATTTGAATTAAATTATCAAACTGCTTTGGATGCTGTAAATAACTGGTGAGATGACATGGGTTCATTGTATAGTCTTTAGGGATGGGTGGGCACGGGTCAGTACCCACTAAACACACCTACATGAACACACAGGAAAATTAACAACAGCCTTCTACTTGTATGCACATCACTTATTAACAAGCATTTCCAACATATGACAAAACTGTACCTGCCTAAAAAATGTCACATACATGCTCACACTCAGCAAGACTCTATTTCAATATGCAGTTTGTCATGTGACCACAAGACACCCAGTGAAGGCGTCTATGATTTAAAGGGTAAAATACCTATATTTTTTGTGGCTTGTCATCTGCTGAACTTGCGTGGCATGGCAGACCTACATTAAAATCTAGGAGCAATTTATTTATTTATTGATTGGCATTCCATTACCAGGGAAGTGCAACTGGGTCGGCAGAGGCCTGAGGAGAAAAGCTCCATTTCTTCAGTCATATCATGGCTATAGTAAATAGTTCTGTATTACATCCTTCCTTACCTTCATTTCCTGGACTAGACTTTCTTACTGGCCCGAGAAATACATTACTTTCCTGCAATTTCATAGTTAATATTGTGTTTGATGTGCACTGTATCAACACTCTAGCATGTGTACACTGATGTTATTCTTGCCAAGGCTGATGTTTATTTGAAAAAAGTCAATGGGTATTATTCAATAAAGCCTACATGGAGCAATTCCCCATGTAGGCAAAGTGTTACTGCCCAAACAAGGAACATGGCCGACTGAGCGATCCAGGAAACAGGGCTGAGGGAGGGACTTGCATGAGCGTGCAGACATGGAAGTGTCCGTGGAATGCAACTCACCTCATAAGCTGGTGAAAACCATGCAAATGAGGTTGATTTGTGATCCAGTAATCAGAAAGGCAACTGTTTAGGTGGCGTGTTGGTGGAAGAAATGTACACAGATGCAAACTATGTACCGGACTGCAAACATCACACAGGGGCTGTAAAAGGCAAGGAAAAGGGGTGGATATGGTACCATAGGCATGCAAATGGCCAAAACTATGGCCAGTAAGTCATGAAAGCAATACAAATCATTAAAAATTAATACTTTTTAAAATACATGCCATTATGGAAAAAAATGTAAAAATGTCAAAAGTATACATTTGCCAATATAATGCATTAAGGTACCCAGGATGCAGAATATTACAATGGCAGGTGTCACTGGTTGCTATGGAGGCAGGCCCTGGAGTAGTGCAGCATCGAGAGTATACTCAAATAACTGTATGTAAATGAACTGGGGTTACTGAATAGAAAAAAAGGGCTACAGTGTACATAGATACAACCCATGGTCGGGCAAGAACCATGTAGGTAGTGGTAGAACAGGTAGCTGACATCAAACTGGGGCATGTGAAAGTATGTTAAAGCAGATTGGAGCTCTGCAACACCTGTTTGTGCTCACCTAAGCACAGCTAAGCAGAGGAGGGGGGGGGGTCTGATGCTGCTGAGCGTGTTTTAGCTAAGTTAAGAAAATCCAAGTGTGGCCGTGGTTGTGAGACTGTCAAAACTGATCAGCACTGTTTACACTAACATCACAGGTTTGTGCTGTGCACCACACTGCTCAGCAGTGAAAGAAATAGGAAAGAAATTTGCCTGGGAAAGCCAATCAGGTCGAAATGACTGATAAGCCCTGTTCAACAGACACTGGTCCATTCAAACCCCCAATGCCATACCTATCAGGTGGAATGCAGCATAATGGGCAAATCACACAGGTTGCAACTGCAGCACACCACTATAAAATATGCATACACCCTACAATCTGATTTTCCCACATACTCTGCACCATTGTAGTGCACACTTGGGAATGTTAACTGACAAAATGCTAGGGGCTGCTGCTTCTCTGCTACATCTGTATGTGCTTGAGGCTGAGGTCAGTGAAGATGATGATGCTGACAATAGGCCCAGACTTAGAAGGAGAAGAGTGTTCAGGCTCAGGGTGACCTTCGAGGGGCTACATGAGCTGGAAATAGTAGACTGCTACAGGGTGTACAGGGACATACTACAAGAACTCACCGAGCTCTGCCACCCTCAACTTAGACCCAGAGCCAACAGAGGGGAACCCATCCCAGTGGAAACAAAGTTATGTGTAGCCCTTAAAATATTAGCTACAGGTACTTTTCAAAGACCAGCTGGGGATATAATGGGGATCTCACAGACATCTGCATCCAGGATACACAACCAGTTCCTGGATGCCATGCAAGCACATGCCAGTGAGCACATTTATTTACCCTGCACCCCTGATGACAGGGTCAGCAATATGCATCTCTTCCACCATGTAGCACACTACCCTGAAGTACTTGGTGCCATAGACTGCACTCATGTGCACATCAAAGTACCACCTGGTGAAGAGGGTAGGGTCTACATCAACTGCAAGAGGTATCACTCCATCAACTGCCAGGTCATGTGCAATGCCCAGGGCATTATCATGAATGTGTGCAGTGGCAGCCCTGGCAGCTTTCATGACTCCTACATCTGGCATGCCTCACAGCTGTACCAGACATTTGCCGGGGGGGGGTATCCCATACAGCCATCTACTGGGGGATCCTGGCTACATACTAGAACCTTGGATGATGACACCCATCAGAAATGCACACACACCTACTGAAGAATGTCATAATGAGACACACATGCAAACTAGGAACATCATAGAGCATGTGTTTGGGCTGTTCAAGTCACGGTTCTACTGCCTTGATATATCTGGTGGTGCCCTGCAGTACTCTCCAGCCACATGTGCACACATGTTCACAGTATGTGCCATGCTACACAATATGATCCTGTGGAAACAGCTGCAGCAGGAACCCACCAGTGCCACGGTCTCCACAACCACAGGGGGACTCAGAGGAGGAACCCCCTGAGCCTATCCCTGTATGCAGATGTAGGCATGCCCATTATGCCCTAGCCTTGGGAAAGAGGCAATGCAGAGCACATGCACTGACAACCTAGAGACCTAGAGACTGACACCTCACTCCAACTCACATACATAGTAAAAAGGATGCCAGCCACACCACACAGCCTGTACCTTACCATGTATTGGCTGTGTATGGCATGCATCAGACAGAGACAGTCCTGAAGCACTGTTATCTCAACCACTGATGGCAGAAGGTAAGTCACTCTTCTTTACAATACCTGAAATTGATAGTAGACTGTGGTAGCATATGTATGGACCTGCTACATGTATGCAAGGGAATAGAGTAGGCTACCAGGATAGCTGCAGACAATTGATAGCTGTGAAGGACAACAGGAACTCTCTGTCCAATACTGGCCCAGGCATGTTGTGAATGGTGCACCAGATGGATGCTCAGGGTCATGGATGCCACAGTGCCTGGCATGCATGACTCCATCCACGACAGTGGTGATACATTACATCATTTCAGTGATGTAGTGGATAGACAGTGAGGTTAGACATTGCCAGTCCTTAACCGTGCAATGTCTGTGTTTGAAAATGTGGTGGAAGTAGGGAATCAGACATGTAGATGTAGGTCAACAACAACATCAGCTGAGAGCCCACGTGGCCGTGCAAAGTCATACTCCCATAGTGGCAGTGCCACCAGCACTACCAAAGGGAGGGTGCTGTCCACACCACAATGTGGCAGGCCATGGGCATGTGGTCCTAGGCAGTCCTATGAGGGACATAGACCCAGCAGACACCAGTCACTGTCAGCAAGTAGTACCGCATCTGGCCCTAGACATGGTGGTACCAGTGCCACTCCTGGCAGAACCAGTTCCCATGTTCCTGGCCAGAGACGTTGAACTGTACATTCTGCCATGTACAGCCCACAGATGTCCAACATACCCTCATGTAAGGCTGGCACATATCTGGACTGTGTTCATGTACACACACATCACTGTCACATGCAGGTCACCAGCAGACATGCACAGCTCTTCTCCATGGTCTAGCTGACCAGCACCCCTCCAAACACACACACACACACACAGACACACACACACACACACACACACACACACACACACACACACACACACAGGTGAGGTGCTACAAATGCATTAGACAGACCACACCTTATGACTAATGTCATGCACAATGCACAAGCAGACCACAACAGACATGCACAAGACAAGTCCTTAACAACATGCAGTGCAGCTACATCCAGTTAATGTTGCTAGTACTATACATCTGTGAGAGAAGTGACTTGTCAGTGTATGTGATGGGCCTTCATCTACAACATAGTGCACCCGTTTCTACAATAGTGATGCACCCATTTATAACAGACTGCCTACAGGTTCACATTAATACATTCTAATATGTTACAGCTCCTGCAAATATGCTACTGTGATGACTGGTATAAAGCACTGCAGTGCACCCCTCCACAAGTGAACATGCACATATTGCAATACAGCTAGGCTTAACAGTTGTGTCCAGGGCACACAGGCAGCCCTTAACATGCTTAGGGTATAGATGAGCCATAACAAAACAGTTCCACACTCACTGGCAACAGGATGATGGACCCCGGCCACACAAGAAGTACCTATGGATTTGTGGGGGAGAGGTATTGTCAGCAGACACAAATGTAGCATTGGTACAAGATAATATGTGCATATATCAATGTATACAGTACAACTGTGATACTGCACACATTACTGACATTCACAATATGTGTGCACATGTGTCCATTACAACACCCCCTCCCCACACACAAATGCAAATTGACCTGACATATATGTACAGGTATGCAAAGGCTGCCACTATGAATACTACAGTATTAAAGTGATGACAACTGGAGGGTTACCTGGATGCTGCTCAGCTGTAGAAGCTGTGCCACCCACCTCCACAACATATGGTGTGATCAATTCTTGTCAGCTGGCAGCTGAATCCAGGTTTGCCAGGAACTCCTCTGTGGCTGAGAGTGGTTGTTGTGTAGCAGGCCCTCCACCGGTGCCAGCAGGGTCCCTGGCCAGAGCTACGATCCTTTGCCATCCATAATGTATCATATCAGTGTCACGGTGTCAGACCTGCTCATAGCTTCTGTCATGGTGCTCAGCATGATTAACCGATGCCATGAGGTCTGCCCACAGTGCAGCATGTTCTTGCTGATTATAGTGACTGCTTGACAACAGGACCTGGTGATGGAGTCTCAGGCATCAATTATGGCATCAGTCTCTGCTTCTGAGAAAGGTTGATTTCTACGGTGGTACATTCCTCCTGAAAGACATTAAGAGGGGAAAACATCACAGGACCACATACATTGCTCACCATTAAGTATGCACCATGTACATCCACATTTGCCAGCACTATCCACCACTAACTCCCCATCATACCCCTCAGCTATCTCCACAGTATGTATGTGGCTCTCAGCAACATAGCAGCAATACAGCATGCATTGCCCTCCTGATATTGATGCTTCCTGTTACTTACTGCATGTCCAATAAGGTGTTCAAGTGCATTTTTCTGTTGCACCTATTAATGCTTGTTCATTGCCTGTCGACATTGTATGCCATGGTGTCAGCATCCTAGTGTTGTAGTAAGTACCTGGGCTGTAGGCCCACCCCTTAGGTCTTCCTGGACTTCCTCCCTCAGATTCTGGAATATATGGTTGGACAATGTCCTACAGTTTCCCCCTGCCAGTGTGGTTGATATGGGCATCCTGGCACAGAGTAGCACCTGCCGCATATACAGGGATGGACAACCATCTACAAATACCACCAATGAATACACTGTGTGAGAAATGCAATGACATTAGGAACCTAAAGTCCATGCTCCCTCCCTGTCAAGTCCACATATCTGTACCCAAACAGGTTGTCAACACAATCAGTACACCTCACACACCAACCACACCTACACAACACACACACACACACACACACACACACACACACACACACACACACACACACACACACACACACATATATGCATAGATCCTCAACATACACATCCACAAATGAAAGAGACCTCCGAGGCAAAGCCACACATGAACACTACAGTCCTACACAGCACATAACACACATAGCCACACACCTGTGTCCCACAGCCACAAAGGCATCACCACATATAAATCATATTACACACTGATGTGTCTCTCACCAGGCTGCATATGTGGATGGTTACATTTACTTTTATGTCAAGTGACACATTCTGCCATATCGCATATGCACTTTTGTCTTTCACCACCAGGTACCATCATGGGGCTGTCAGAGTCCATGGTGGTGTGCCTGAGCTAAGATGTACCTCCCTGGACTATATGCAGTAGGACATGAGTGAGCACGCTGATTATGTGTCCCAGGCAGGTATGTCCTAACCTTATGCAGCATTCCGCTGTTACCCAGACTGATGCCGCAATACAATCAGGAAATGATTTACCTTAACATATGGCCTGTTATTTTGTGATATTCCAGGAAGATTCCAATGTTGAGAGACTGGGATGATATGGTTAAGAGGCCATGATGCTTTGCCAGAAATGGCCTCCATCTGTCTCAACTAGCCTTCATGTGTCTGGCAATGGTTCTCACCACCCCCATAGTGCCTTCATTCGGAGAAGTGGTGAGGGTATCACTACCAACATACAACTGTCAGTGCAGCAGATATTGAGGACCATGCTAGTAATGCTAGGGGTCTACACATGACTTTGCCCTGAGTGCAAGCATTCTTAAACTTGGGTAATGCTGACATCTGTGCAGTCACAGACAGATGGTTCAAAGCTGCAGAGAGCACCCCAGCCTTACCTGGTCATACATCCAGTCATACAGTCAGACCCCAGAGTGTGGGTGGTAATGCCATGGGGTTTCACTATATATTAGACACATACACACCTCCATGCTGTACAGGCAGTAAGATGCACAGGGGACACTGCAGGGGCAGCTCAATATTGCCAACACACCTATTCAAATCATAACTAGCTACCGGTGATCACATGTGACCAGGAAGCCCATTCTGCCTACATGGACCTCATGAACTGTATTAGGATTTGGATCTGTACCCTGATCCTGGGTTACTTATATGACCCAAACATACATTGGAAGATGTACCTATGCCAGCACACAAATGGCCATAGAGACATCATTACTGGAATTACAAACACCTTGGTACAGCTAGGGGCTACCCCCACATGAGGTAAAGGTGTGTTGAAGTTGAAATTACACAAAACGGGTTACCACTGCAGCATCCCTACAGTGTCATCCTCCATGGCAAACAACCATCATGCAGTCAGGTTTGCAGTCACCATCTCCCGCAATACCCTTTCTAGCTAGGGTCAGACATACATACAACTCCAACGTGGAATACAGCCTCCTGTGGGGTGGTATACATAGCTTCACAGCCCCCAACCCCTCTGTAGGAACTGGCACTAATATCCGCACATACACACAAGTGCTATACATGCATTTGTAAAGATGCATGGAGTCAGGTATACCTGAAAGGAATACATCATTCTCTGCAAGGATACGTACACCTGTCTGATGGACATTTACAAGAAATAATACCTACAAAAGGGATGACATACTGCCGCCTGAGACTAAGTAGGAGCAGGTGCTCATTTTGCAGTAATGTCTCCTTAGCATGAACAAGCGAATGGGATCACTCTTGGAAACTGGCACAGCAAACACAAAGCTCACATTGTCGACATCCATTACAGACAATCATCTCCCCTTCTGTATATATGTCTACAATATCAGAGGAAGCACTTGAATCTGCTCACTTGTGGTGGACAAGGACACCAGCTATACCAGTGCTATAGGTCTAGCATACTTGATGCCTGACAGAGTCAGTGTAGGCTTTGCCCCCTGTATCCACCATCATTATATCAGGACATCCCCAGTACTTGCCCCCTTCTATATGTAGGTAACAGGTTACCACTGCCATTTGAAAGTCATGGTATACAACCACCATGGGAGCCCATCACAGGATGCATCCTACATGACCCCATGACCTTGCAACACCATAAGACACTGTATTCAAAAGAGGCCTGACTACTGTTTTTGTCCCAGCCATGTGAAGGATAACCACTGTCACCTCTTTACACTAACATCCACCAATCTGTCACCTTATACACCCATCAGCCTAACTAGGCTGATCTGCAAGGCCATAGCACAGTTTATAGTGAACCTCATTAACAAGGACATTGGCAGCCTCCACACACTCCATCATGCAGTTAGGCTTTGTCAAGGAAGGGATCCTGTCTGTTACACTCGGTTGACTTCTTTGACACAGTCACCAAAGTCATTGGGGGAGGGTGAGAGTGCACACTGCCTACCTTGACCTGGACAAAGACTTTGACACTATAACCCACTTGGCCATAACAGATATACGGTCCCAAGTATACATCACACCATATATTACCAGAGAGGTAGAGCACTAGTGCGCTCACATGACCCACCTAATCCACATAGGGGAATCCACCTCAAGGGGTTGACCCACAACTACTGGCGCCACCTGGCGTTCTGTGTTTGGGCCTCTCTTATGTGTGATGTACTCTTCTGAGGTGCACAGCACAGCCATTGGGCTATGGGTGACCATGTTTGCAGATGCCTGCATACTGTGTGCTGTCACTGGATTCCCTAGTGATGTGGACACCTGCCTAGAAGGGTTTCACGCAGACACATGATGGGTGCCAGAAATATGGCCTCAGGCTGCATACCAGGAAATGCAGTGTCAACCCCTTAGGGGAGACTGACGTCCCCACATATTATCGCAGTACTAACAACATCCTATCTATCCAATCAGTATTGAGGGATCTTCAACACCATGTTGATTCCATTGTAAGGTAAACCTTTTACATGACCCACATCATACATAAGGCTATGTCATCTGGGGACACTGGGGTCATAACATCCCTGTATTCCCTCAATAAGGCCCATTATTGAGTATAATGCCCTTCATATTGAGTATAATGTCATTCACCTCACACAGCACATGCAGCAGCTGGGGACATCACAGAGGTTCCCCACCAGGGAATACCAGGTCTTCAAATATCTACCATACACACATAGGCTATAAGCCCATCCCTCTCTACCCAGTTTCATGGATACTCCTCAGAGGTGACCTTTGTCTGGCATACCAGGCAATCACGGACTCCACATTGTTGACACTGCTGCACAAGTGCAACTGAAGCTCCACTCTGTTAACCCACACATGCCCTCAAGCTGGTGTGTGACATCAACTGGGCTTGTTGGTGGCTCAGATGTGTTTCGCACACACTTAAACTGCTGTGCAATGGACACCCTTTCCACTTCAGCAGGGTAGCTATTTACACCTTTACAAGCGGAACCTGGATAATTGGATGTTTAACAGCACATGCACCCTTGGGATAACGCCTGTGTCCCTGTTGGACTGGGGCATCAGGTGCTGCCTTGCATAAACATGGGATAACATCTGGGCTAGGCTTAATGGGGCTCAGGGCCCATAGCCTAGTAACATTGTATGGTCCTAGGTATACCAGTTATGGCCTGTGCACTGTGAGAGACTGTGTTGTTATGTGTCCACACCCATCACTGTAACCTATTGTGGAGTGTCACCTATGGGAAAGGTTACAGTACCATGTCATACAGCCACCATCCAATGAATATGTGACTGGTATTACAAGTGTATGTGGACATTCTAGCAACATGTGTGCTACACAATACCCGAGAGTAGTGCAAATGTGGTGTAGGGTTTCCTCCTCGTAGGTGTCTGACATCTGCAGTACACAGATGTTTGTGGAATGTGTGCATGTGCCTGATATACGTGGTCTCCATGCCAGACAAATGTGTATGTCTGGAAGCCAGTTGGACAATATGTAATGGTTGTACCTGGACTGTGGGGAACATATCTGTGACATGGCAGACCTCTCAGAACACAGAAATGGTACATTAATATCTGGTACTGTATTTATTCCCTTACATTGCATGTTCAAAATGTATACAGTGTTACTCAGGTGGAGCCTGTGTTCCCCCACTACTACTGCTGCCTATAACCTGCTGTCCTGCTGCAGGGAGTCACCAGGTATACTAGCCATAGCTGTCAGGCAATGAAATACAGGTGGGGAGTACACAGTGACCTAGCCAGAGTATGTCAGGAACAGTCAGGGACACATGGACTATAGTTGAACTACTATGCCTGTATGACATTCACAATCTGAGAGGAGCTCACTGACAGTGTATGATGTTTAGCCCAGCTGTATCCACTGGTAGTTACTGTCACTATTGTACAACAGACAGTCCAGTACCATTCATATATGAGCTGACAATTGCTGGGGGACTCGGGTCAGATCTGTGATCTGTGTCACTGCAGACAGAGCCAAAATGGAAGACTGTAGGTGCTTGACAGCTGACTAACAGCAGCATGTCATTCCAAGATATGTTGTTGAGACCTACTGTTGGAATTCCTATTTCCTATGACTACATCCTCCCATCTGCATTCCATTACATGGGGAATTCTATGACATACCTGGTATAGTGCTGTACTCCTTTGTGAGCAGAAATCCATATTAGTTAACCTAGGAAAGTGCAGTCTGTCTTCATGAAGAAAGGCACAGACCTGTTTACCATGGGCAACAGCTTGCCTTTTGTAGATAATGTTCATGAACAGGTGATTGCCTGTGCACTAATCTGTGACTCACACTTGCTAATAACATCCAGAACAGCTGGGTTGCATTTTCATTAGTCATTGGCATGGCAACAATGTGCTATAATTAAGGCCTTCATGTAGGCCTTGGCCCTTTTCCTGGCCTGTGAGGAGGATATTATCGGGATGTGGGAGCTACAGCATCATAGAGGGTAGGTAGAAATACTGTCTGCTGTGTCTGTGGTAGTTTACTGTTTAACAATTTGTGTTGGGATCAGTAAGGACACAGGCAGACGTGAGTGTCATACATCATTTTTATCTGAATGTGCATGCTGCTGCAGTTGACACTGGTCTATCATCTGTGTATGTTTGTAGGGAGACACTGTGACACATGTCACCTGAATCCCCCAACCTTTTATGTATGGGTGTTGTGTGGATGGCCTGTTCTAGATGTTTGGGAGGTATGTTAGGTCTGTAGCAAGTAGCTGAACATACTGCTGCATGTGCAGCAGGCCACAGCTGCTGCATTCTGATCAGGAGTCATACTGGTGGTTGTGAACACATTGGGGACAGCAAGCTGTATATGTGAATGAGGGAGCAGTGTCAGCTCTGTTGTCACAGCATAGCCAGAGTGAAGGTACCCATAACAGTCCAAGTGAGGCATGTGCCTCTGGTGCATATGTTAAGTAGTAGTGCCATCTAGAGAATGATAGGTGGTATTTAGGACATGTATTCATATTTATGACACGTTTCCCACCCTACATGCCTTTGACATGCTACTGTGGGTGGCAGTGACTGCAGTAGCAGCAACCAGTTCTGCAGGACATAGCAGGGTTCAGTTATTTCTATGTTGTATTGAAAAGCATGTAGTTGTCATGCATCTGACTGGAATGTGGGCCAGGGCTGTGGGTGTCCAGATGTCACATATGCTAGGAATGTCACAGATAGAGCTACTGAGTCTTTATTATGGCAGGCATAGTTGCAAGACATATGTGCAGACATACAGTGTGTTACGCAGGATTCACATGAACATGTGTGTTTGGATGGGTATGACATGTGACACTGACATGTCTGTCCTAAATTTGTAATGTCAATCTGCACTGACTTGCCAGTACTTCAGCACACAGAATAGGTTTTATGTAAGTAGGTGGCACAACTGCAGACATTCTGCAAATCTGTGCAGCTGTCAGCTCTACATGAAATTGTAGGCCTCATGTACCTCCATCAACATGTATTTGGCTGTGTACTGGTTTGGTGTCTACATAACATGCCCCAAGTATACTGTCATTTATTCCATTATATGTAGATGTAGTGTCACTGACAATCAGCATATGTTTGTAAAAACAGCAGCTTTTCTTTACATCTCAGTGGCCTAGTGGACTAATACACTATACTGTAGGTGAGAGGGTTCTGGGTCCAATACTTGGTTGGGATGTATATTTTTGCTGATGTGACATCAGTGTAATGCATGATATATTTATAGAAACAGGAGGTGTTTGTCAGAACTGAGTTGGTCTAGTGGGATAGTGTCCTATGCTGTAGTTTAGAGGATTCTGGCTCCAAGACTTGGCAGAGGTGATTATTTTATTGATGTGCATAACAGTGTTAGAATCAGATAAGATGACTAAAGAAGTTTTAAGAAGTTTTAAGTGGGTTTTTGCAACACTATGTCATTCTAAGTGCCGCTTAGTCACAGCTAATCCAGCGCTATTTCCAAAAAAGAAAATAAAAAGGGGTGAGAGGAAAGTGGTGAAATGGCAGAAAGTAGGGGGAAAGACAATATAAAAGACAGGTAGGGATGTGCAGAACGTGTATACAAAAGGATCATAGCTCTCCATTTCTTGTCCAGCAACAGCTGTGCATGTTATGGACAATTTGAAATTTGGAGCCACATATCCCACAGGGAGGGGTGTGGGCAACATAACTTTGTTGATTAATTGCTGGGATGATTGATTAATGGCAGTATATGTGGGGGTGAAATGGAGAACTATTTATGGGGTGATATTCTTTTTTGTAATACAGATGCCCTTTTGTCTTTAAGGAGAGAGTGGAAAATTGGGGAAGGGTTGTAGGTATATTTGGAGAGGTAAGTTGGGTAGGAGAGGTTGCAATTGCAGACAGATAAGACAGACAAGACAGCAGACAATGGTGGTGTATGACACATGAGTGGGGGGTAACACCTTGGACGGGGAGGTTGTTTGGGAATTGAAGGACCAAGTGCCCTCAGATGGCAACAGTGGGACTGAGCTCCCCAACCATGGGCACCCACCACTGCCCCTTCACAGCCCCAAAGGTGGCTGTGCTGGTATCTGAATACAGGGGCCGGCCTGCCCCTCCAGGTCTGCCAGTCTGCCTTCGATCTGGTACAGTCAATCATTCAAGCAAATCACACTGGATAACCCTGTGCATCATGCCTGGAAATTGTTGCTGGGTGACTAGTCTCTCTCCGTGCCCAGGGGAGGGGACAGGCCCCACACCCTGAGGTGGTTCCACCCATGGATGGTGCAGGACCAGCAGAGGGGACAGCTCCAAGTTGGGTCCCAGATGTGCTGGGACCCAGTGCCACGGGCAGATGGGGTGGGATAGGTGGAGCCACTGGAACTGGCCTACCAAATCATGTTATGGTGTTGAGGTTTGTCAAAGTGCATTGGTTAGTCATGAACAGAAGATTTCAATGTTAGTTATAACAGTATGCATGGGTGATCCAATTAACCCAGAACAATAGAATTGCATAAGATACAGAACACAGGCATAAATGGAATAACAGTCATTATTGTAACAGCATTTCAGTAATAGTTATGGCAAAAGGCCAACAACATTGTTATTTCAACAAAGTATGTTAGTATGCAACTATTGTAATATATAACCAATAATACAACATAAGGCCGAACATTAGGTTTTGAGAACAACATATGTGTAAATGGAACCATACCTGCTGTATAAGAATAATAAGTTGTGATGCAGATAAGGGGTGTGGGAGAGAAAGACATTCCATTACCAAATGTATAGGCTATATTTTTCACAACAGTACTGCTCAATACTCTACAGGTCTGCCCTTACTTTATGTCTACAAGTGCCCTATAGCTTCTGTAGCATGTACATACCTCTCAAGCTAACTGCATGAGTTGGTATGGGCCAAGCTGTAACACCTACAGGTACATAGCTACAGGGGAATATTACATGTCAGGGAAACATATATGACTACCAAGGTGTACTCTGCACAGATGTTGTGTGAGTGTGCTACTGGCATACTTCAACTGGGTTTATATCTGTATCCAATGTTTTTGGCAGCAGTAATCACTTTCTGTGACACAGTGACACTTGATAGACATGTATCATGCACAGTGCATAGAGTTTACACTTATCCTGCTGTCATTGGCAGCTATGGGGTTAGACTATCAGCAAACATTCACAGACACACCAGGCATACAACCGTACCAACAATAGACCATTTAATTTGTCTTATTAACTTGGAATAGTGCTGTACTTCATGTTGTTTTATTTAATGGATATTTAATTAATTATCACCTTGCTGATCAATGCTGTTTATGTACTAGCACATCTGGACACAGACATTAGTATGCCCTTAATTCAGCTACTACAGACATTTATTTACCTGTAAGTCCTTTGGAGATATTATCTGTTAACAATACATAGCTGTTTCTTTAAATAGTCAGTACTACTTGTCTGTTACTATAAATATACCTTATTACCTGTCCCTGGATTCAAACCCTAGTCTGTGTGTGGCAAAATGAACAACATATATATGGCTTATCACACTGTGCTTCTGGGCAACTGATGTGTGCTGGTTGAGTGATATGTACCTAAAGCTCACTTGGTGACAAAGTCTGACCTGCTAATATAGGTAGTGCCACACAAGATGCAGTGACAGTTGAGCGTACATGCATGAGATAGTAGGTGAACTGTGTATCAATACATGGAATAGAGGTGTACACAATTAACCCCTAGTGCATGGGAATATGTGTGATCTGTACAGACCATATCAGGGTGCTGGGTTGCCTACCTGACCCATATACATTTGCAGATGGTATATTTGCAGTCTACACCTATTACAGTTTCATACTTGCCTCCATCAGCATACCTACATTCAGGGATGCATATAGCTGAAATGCAAAGGTTAATACAAGACAATACTGGGAGAAACACACTATAATACCTTAGACAGTACTACTGCAGGTTCAGATCTTAGTGCAGAACAAATATCATGTTGCATTACATCTTGCAGTACAGCTCCACATCTACACTTTAGCATAACAGTTATTTATTAGTCAACCTTTGGTCCCTTCATGGTGTTATACCCATGTTTACTTCAATTTCTTGAACAACAGCCCACAATACCCACAATTGGCAGAACACAGATTTATTGAAGATGACATTACACAGTGACTTGTATACAGCTGGCAATCTTTATTGTTCTACAGTTTAAATAATGCAGGCATCGGAAGACATCTGTCATTACATATTCTATGCAGTACTACCTTTATTTCTTCACAATTCTGACTGCAGTTGTATTGTATTTCCTGTAGATTAGGAATGCAGTTAATTTATTCCCTTCATATTTTCAATGCCAGTGTACTTTATTACCAGAACATGTATTATTAATACAGTATACATGTTATTCCCAAACATTATTAATGCAGTATTAACTTTCTTTTTCTTAACAGTAGTGGGTTTCATGCTTTCATCTATATTGAACTGTACCTGGCAATACTCACTTATATCAGTCCAGGTCTATGCACACATTCATTGCAGTACATTCACAACAGAATATACCTACTGACAGTTACTACTGTACTCTTTCTTAATTAGATTACTATAATGCAAGATATATGTGCACACACCACACTCTTTGTGCATCCTGGCCAGGTGCCCTGCATAGGCCTTCAGGTTGTGAGCCCTCTCCTCTGCAGCTGTGGGGGGAAAACACACCATTATATGTACCTGTCTATGTTCATATTAGAATTTGGTAAATCAATGGTTCCTATATTTACAAACTTCTGGGGCATTGCGGTCCCAAGTGCCTTGGATCCATTGGGCAAAAAGTCCCCCCTTCCTACACTTCAGGTCATCATAATGACATCAACAGTGTGGGGGATGCCAGTTGTAGAGGTGAGGTCATGTGCCAGATGGTCCCTGGCCTCTGACTTGTATTCAGAGCCTGGTACTGGGCCTGAAGCAGCCGGTCATCATGGTCTTTCACAAGGAGCCCAACCATGACCCTGGACTCCAAAATGCCCCAGCACTGCACCTGGAAGCTCACACCCTTTCCAACTCCAGCCATAGCTCCTGCAGTGATCAAACTCCAACAGGTTCTAGCTGTACTCCCACCTACTGCGTGGCTGTTTTCCTGCCCTTTGCTGCCATGGCTGTTTTTAAAAATTCTCACCTCCGCTTAGCACCACGCAAATGTGCTGAGCTCAACTGAGCAGTGCTTAGACAGAATGCCCAGCACTGCTTAGCAGTATGCAAACCTATTTAGTTGACATGAGGACTGCTTAAACTAGGATTGCTTAGCAGTGCCCAAACCAGCTAAGTGAGCTGCGCATTGTTAAGTACTGCTAAAACAAATCCTGTTTAAGCATTGCTTGGCTTGACTTAGCAATACTTAGCACAGCTTAGCTACAGGTAAACCAGAGCTTTTCAAAAAAAAAAAATATATACAAACTAATTGTTCATTAATGATACTTTATTATTATGTGTATCGATTTTACTTTATGTGTATCTATTTTATTTTATATCTCCTAAACATATGCATTTCACTACATTATCATAGAGTGTAACTTTAATGTACTGGACACTTGTGTGTAACTGGGGCTTTTATCATTGGGTCTACAATGATAATGGGCTTCTGGTCCAGTTGGGCTAACCTGGTTAACAAATGTCAATGTATACATGAAAAAAAAATATTATAACATTTCCCTATCCCATGTAAAAAACTGAATCGTCTGTATTCGAACTATACACCTACTGCACATAAGGCCCTCATTCTAACCATTCAGCTACTGAGAATATGGTGATTAGAGCTATACATTTCTATATAGCTCTCAGTTGTGTTTATGCACTGCTGAGCACTGCGCCGTGCAGCGCAAACCCACTTAGCTATGCTTAAATGTGACCTTTCCTAACTAATTAAGTGTACCCACTTTGTATTTTTAGATGTCTGACATGTGTTTATTGCTAAGCGCCATGCCACACAAACCTAAAAAACAAATGTTATTATTTAAGTGCCATCTGGCATGTTAACAGTGCAAGGAGTGTGATACTCATCTGTGGACACTATAACACACCTCCTACACTGATTCTGTACTGTGTTACATGGCTCTCTCTCAGTAGCACACCTTCATTGATATGCAAGGTGCACCGCCAAGGGGGAGCTGCAGATATGGCCACAGTACACTCTGTGTAGGACTTAGACTATTCCTCCCAGAGTTTATTAAATCTGGGGAATCATTTTGACATGATTCCTTTGCATGTGTTATCTGTCTTTCAGTGTATTATTCTAGATTTCTATCACCAGCCTTCCTTATAGATATTTCATATACTATTATTGGCTATTATTACATTGTCAACTTACACTTTAGATGAATGAAACAATAACTTTCATGTTCTGTTGAGTTACATTTCCATGGAATATTTTTATTTAATATAATGTGTCTACAGTGTAGATACACTGTTATGGAGTTAGTGGGATTTAATATTTGCATAGCTGTGTATAACACTGTGCTCTCATTCATGGCGGATTTAGGCTTGGGCACAGGCGCTCGTGCCTTCCCCTTTTTAAAATCTTTGTACATGCATGGCATGAAACAAAACAAAACAACAAAAAAAAAGAAATATACTGTTCTTTTGTAAAAATTGGAAAATGTAAAGCAAACATGTACATTTTTCCATTTCAAGTGAGTCAAGGGAGAGATTTTTTTTCTGTAAATATATTTTGCAAAGCTTTTATTTCCCAGACTCAGTTGAAAACTGATCATGTTCAAAAGGAACAGCAATGTGAATGAAACATACATACACAGTGCGCACACACACTTTAGAAAGAAGGCTACAGATGAACAAATATCACCACATAGTACACCGATTGTGCATCTGTTAAAGTAGTTGTCATTGTTGCCACTGGAAATTATAAAGAAAAATAAAATATGACTTCTTAAGATAAGAAGTGCAAATGATACAGCTGCCCAGCAAGCTGCGTACTTTGCTCTGTAAAGTGTACTGAAAGTACAGTCACCATAAAGTAACCATGAACTGTGTGTGGCACTTAAAAAAAGATTAACAATTTTTTTCTCATTTTCACTACTGGGTTCAGTAAGAGGCAGCAATTATAGATGATGGGATGGAGATGGAGATGGAGATGGAGATGGATTGATGCCTGACATCGCTGCAGTAGCCAGTTGTGTGATCAGATGTGTGTCTCTCTCAGAAAGTGAGTGTTGTCGTTGCTTGGGTACCCCAAGTTCCCTTGCTGCTTGTTTTAAAACTTGGACCCACTTCTATATTGTTTGCTGTCTACCAATATATTTCAGTTGTGGAAACAAAGGTGCAGGAGTATGGCTGCAGCAATGGTTACTATGATAGGCATGCTGGCAAATACGCAATCATCAAGGAGTGCGGCTCCAGCAATGGTAACTATGATAGGCATGCCGGCAAATATGCAATCATCATCAGAGTTGTGTTATAAGCATATGCATTTTTGTCTGCTTATAGGTAGGAAGAATGTAATACATACTGCATAGTAAAATAGTTTACTAAACCAAAACACTATAAATATGCACATGATTAAATGAAGGGAGCTGGGCCATTGTATAACAATGCAAAACAAAATGTCATTAGGAGGAGAAGGAAACCACACTCACTACAATTCCAGTCTCACATAGACCTACCACGACAGCAAACCAAACACATAAACACACAAAAACATACTCGGAGGCTCTAAATAAAAATCTGCCTAAGCAGCAGACACCTCCAAAGCAGACACCCAAGCAACCGCTACCCCAAAACAAAACACATGCAACACATAGCTCACAAAGCCAGTGTGCCAAACAGTCACAGCCCTTAAGGCTAAACAACACACCTGATACACTTGTAATAGGTGACTCTATCGTCAGGCACACTGACGTCCCGCTCACCAGGCTGAACAAGGAGAAGGTCACGGTGAACTGCCTGTTGGGCGCTAGTATCTGCCACATAACACAAGCACTCAGGTCACTCCAAGGCAGGTACAAATATGACTCAGTCATTGTCCATGCTGGTGTGAATGACCTGAGTCGTACCTCCCTGGACTACATGAAAAGAGACATAGAGGAGCTCTCTGAGCATGTAGCTCAGGCCAGTATGACCCTGACCTTGAGTAGCATCTTAACCTCACCAAGAATTATGCCACAATATGAAGACAAGATGATCAATTTCAACAATTGGCTTAAGTACTGGTGTCATTCAAAGGGGATCCAATGCCTGTCAGCCTGGGATGACATGCTCGACAAGCCACGATGCTTCATTAGGGACGGCTTGCACCTGTCACCCCTGGGCTTTCGGATATTATTTTACATTCTCCCACATGAGACTGGCTTCCCAGAGTTGATCGTTTTGGAAGTATGTCCTATTCTTGTACTGCTTAACACTACTGTCCAGGGTATATTTGCTCCCCTACCAGGCTTATCAGCAGCCCCTCCCTCCTCCAAGTCTGACTTTAGATCCCTTCTCCTTACCTCCTCTCCTCTGCTTTTGTCCTTGGGGAACCTCTCTCTCTACCCTGAGCTTATTTTGTCTTGGCAAACTCCCTGCTTGCTCTGTCTGTTATCCTTCCTACCTAGGCCACTAGGTGGCACCCTTCACACTACTGACCCTATAACCATCTTTTTTGACTATTCACTACAACAAACACTGACATTTCCAGTCCATATTTGACCTCTGCCTTTTCCTACTTCCCTCACGCCTGACTCCTCTACCTTATCCTCTACTATCTCCTACCCCCCACTAACCACATAGTCTCCACAATTTCTCTACTCTAGAGATCACCCTTACCTTTTCACCTGCTTCTCTCCTCTTGCCTGATTGTTTTTCTGCAACTGATCGTCTCACTTGCTATTTCCCGCTCCGTTCGCTACGCTCACTCCGCTCCCCACCCTACCCTCAATTCCCACCCACCCCCAGAGGCCGTACCTTTATAGTAGCTTAGACACTCCCCCAATTATCTAACCTCCTATCACATTTCCTTTACCCATCACCTATCAATACATTACTCCTACTCCTACAACCACACCCACTCTCCACAATCCTATCTTACTACCTCACCTCACTCTACTGCTTATACCACATAGTCCTACACTTGCTTAACACTTCTCACCAGTAACATGACTTTAAACCTTAATACTATCCTTTCATTTCTTCTCCTTTACATCTTTCTCTATTACCATACTCTTACCTCCTATGAATATCTCATGCTTAGCCAACCTCCTATATTAGCCAAACACTCTACTTCTACACTTCCCCTACTTGAACAAGCACATATTAATATACTATCAACCTCTCCCTACCTTCCCCCTCTCTACCACAAAACACACCACTACAGATTCCTAACCTCCAAACGATTTTATCTAATACCCTGCAAAAACCTAAAAGTATTCCAAGTCCCACAAACACTATTACTAATACATGGTGACATCCACCCCAACCCAGGCCCCAATACTCTCATCAACCACACCCACTCAAATCTAACTACTAACTGTTCTACTTCACCTTTCTCCTCTGACTCCCTCTGTATTGCTCACCTAAATATTCGTAGCATCAACAACAAAATCACCCAACTTCATGCCTTAATTGATTTCTATGCCTTTGACATTCTCTGTCTCACCGAAACATGGCTGAAACCTAGTACCAAAGATAACGAATTTACTCCCCCAGGCTATAGCACCTTAAGACAGGATCGTCTTAATAAAAAGGGCGGGGGAGTGGCCCTTCTATACAAATCCCACCTACAGGTAGCCTTAATAGACTCCTTGCCCCCCTCCCTAACTAATGCTGAAATACTCTGTTCCAAGCTCCAAGTAAATAAAACCAAGTCTATCTACATCATATGTTCTTACATCCCTCCAGGCAACAACATCAACACACTAGAAAATATCCTAAGCTGGGTCTCCAGCAACTTTCCACAAGAAACCATAATCTTAGGCGACTTTAATATTGACTGGAACTCCTGCATATCTCCCAAACCCTCCACTCACCTTAATCTCTTTAACTTTCATCAAACCATTAACTCCCCTACTAGAATACACAAATCCACCCACAAACAAACCATTCTAGATTGGATACTAATTAATAACAACCCCCTCTCCTATAAAACAGGAATACTCCCTGACAATATCAGTGACCATCTCCTGACCTTTATCTGTAAACAAAAATATAACATTACCAAGCAAGCTACCTACCGTACCATACACAACAAAACAGATTTTAACCTAGCATCCTTTCAGAATGAACTCAATGAATATAACTAGTCAACTCTAAAATACCTCCCAATAGACGAGGCAGTAACCCATTTCAACAATACCTTCCTACAAATTCTACACCATCATGCCCCACCCCGCTTAATTAGACTAAGCTCCAAGGCTGCCCCATGGCTCTCAAAAACTACTAAACAAAATATGCGAGCTAGAAATAAATTATGGACTAAATGGAGATCCACAAAAAACCCTACTGACCACCAGAACTTCAAGCACCTGAGAAACTCAACAAAGAAACTTATCTATTTGGATAAAAAGAACTATCACTTTAAATATCAACAAAACCAAAACCAAAACCCCAAACAATTTTGGTCAGGTATAAACAAACTACTCCATCCGGGGAATACCAAAACCCCTACCCCAGCTAGCCTAGCTCAAAGCCAACCCAACACAATAGCCAACACTTTCAATGACTTCTTCTCTCAAACAGTCACCTCCCTGGCAAACACCATGACTCCCCCCCTATCCCTCCAAAAAACCACTACCCTAAACAGCACCCCCATACTGAAGTTACATACTGTCTCCACAACCTATATACGTAAATTACTATCTAAACTTAAACCTTGCACCCCTTCAGCCGACAAACTACCAGCTGAATATCTTCAACTAGCTGCAACCGAACTAGCCTACCCAATCTCCATCTTAATAAACAGAACGATAACTGAATCCAAAATCCCCTCCTGTTGGAAAATCTCCCATATCATTCCCCTCCACAAAGGAGGTAACTCTAACGAACTCTCCAACTTTCGGCCTATTGCCCTTCTATCTCCTCTATCCAAAATAATGGAACGCTGCATACACCATCAACTCTTACAACATCTGTTGAGTAACAACTTGCTTGTAGACTTGCAACATGGGTTTAGGCCCCACCACAGTACTTCTACTGCCCTTCTCTCCTTCACTGACACAATAAACAAAAATCGTAACAACAACCTGTTCTCCTCTGCAATATTCTTAGACCTATCAAAGGCATTTGATATGGTCAACCATCAACTTCTCCTCCACACTTTAGAATCCCTGTCACTTGACCCACTAGCACTACAGTGGTTTGATTCATACTTGACAAATCGAAAACAAGCAGTGCTTTGGGACAGCCATCTATCTTCTCTACTCCCAGTTACTATAGGCGTCCCACAAGGGTCCATCTTAGGTCCTCTACTTTTCTCTATATTTATAAATAACCTATCCACTTCCCTCCCTAAATCCACCTGTATACAGTATGCTGATGATTCTACTCTTATCTGCTCTGCTCCTTCCCCTGCAGAACTCCACTCCTCTACCCAATTGGTCTTCACAGCAGCTGAAAAATGGTTTCAACATATCTGTCTCCTCCTAAATCCCAAAAAAACCAAACTTCTACTCTTCACCCCAACCCTTAAATCAATTCCTATCACTTTTTCCATTGTCTCCTGCAATGGCACTATCATCAAACCTGACTATTCCACAAAACTGCTAGGTGTCACCATAGACAATCAGCTTAACTTTGACTATCACATTGATTTAACTATCAAGACAGTAAATAAAAAGATAGGAGCCCTTTACAGACTTAAGCCCTTTCTTACCGCCACATCCCGAGTATCACTTGCCCAAACTCACCTCATCTCCACACTACTGTATGCCTCTTCCTCCTTTATTAACATTTCCAAAGCTAACCTTCAGAAACTTAATTTAGCCTACCATAGCATTGCCAGATTTGCTACTGGCTCTCCATTCCGTACTCATCACTGTCTCAACTTAAAGAAACTCAACTGGCTGGAACGTCCACATGTAATACTCCTACAGCAATTAGTCCTCACCTTTAAAATTCTACATTACCCCTCCAACACACCCATACTGAGCAATCTTATCACACCTTATACAAATCTCACTTCACTACGTTCAGCCAACAAGCTCCTAGTAGCTACTGTAAAATCTCATAATAAAGCAGGAGACTCCCTATTTGCAAACATTATCGGATCATATTGGAACAAACTTCCCACTGGACTGACCTCCCTAGCCTCATGTTACCTTTTCAAAAAACAGATTAGAAATCATTTACATAATCACTGGCTATGCCCTTGCACAAATCCTGACTGATAACTCATACACTACCTGCTCGCTCAACTAACTCAATATACTTAATTATATCTTGCTTTTTCCCAAAGTTTGATTCTCTTCTGTTCTAGTGTTTCTGTTAAATTGTATAGTCTCTAGTATGATAATTGAGCTTTCCTCCTCAACCCTCTGTAGAAAATATGCATGTATCAAGCAACACAAGCCCAACAATACTGTACAATCAATTTGACTTTACTTTTCTTTGTCATTACTTTGCTGTTTTTACTGTTTGATTGATTGCTATTGTTAATTGTACTATTGTATCATTTTAAATTGTATAAGTATAGTTTTATAGTGGAGCTTTTCTCCTCGGGCCTCTGCTGAAAATGGACATGTATCCAGCCAGACTAGCCCGGTTAACAAATGTAAAATAAAATAAATAAATAAATAAATATTGGCAAAGGCTCTTGCCACCCCCATAGTGCCTTTTTTAGGCGAGGCTCAAAAGACAAACCCACCTCCATAGGTATCACAAGGGATAAGAAACTAAGAGTAATGCTACTCAATGCCAGAAGTCTAAACCTCAAGATGCACAAACTCGAAACTCTCTTTAGCATGGAGAACATCGATAGCTGTGCAGTAACAGAAAACTGGTTTAAGGCTCCCGACAGCACCCCAGCACTACCAGGTTATACATCATACCATGTTTTTCGGCCCAAAAACCTGGACCAAACCACAAAAGGAGGGGGAGTATCAATATCCATCAAAGATACCCACACCTCCAGGTTGGTGGCACAGCACGAAGCATCAGGGACTATCCATGTGCAACTAACAGTGGGTAAAACTGTCTTCCAGTTTATAGCCTGCTACAGACCACCCTCCCAAACCCAGGAACCCCACTCGGCCTTCCTGAGAACACTGGAAAATATGAAGGTCTCTCCAAACACCATTATATTGGGCGACCTCAACTACCCTAACAGAGACTGTGAGCATTACTCTAGCTCCAACACCTTAGCCCGTAGGTTCCTAGAATTTATAATCTCAAATGCTATGGAACAACTTGTTGCCACTCCCACAAGAGGGGAAAACATACTGGACCTGATCATTACCAACATGGGGACTCTAAGCTCCAGACCAGAAGTGTATCCCTCACTGGTAAGATCAGACCATAAACTAATCTCACTAGATATTCACATCCCGGCCCCAGCCCCTGCCCAGAAAACCACAGTGAAAAACTTCTCTAAAGAAAATTTCACACTCCTCAAAACCGAGGTAGAATCCTTCAAAGCCCCCGGGCCTGTGGAAAATATGGCCCAGACCGCAGAATCCTTTATAAACGCATTCTATGAACACCTTCAGGAATGCATGGATCATGCAATCCTAAATAAAACCAAGACCCAATCCTCCAAAGTTAGGCGTCCTGTCTGGTGGACCCCAGCCATAAACAAACTATACAATAGAAGGAGGAAGCTACTACATGATAGAGCAAAATCCCAAAAGGCAGGGCATCTCTGATCAGTATTAGCAAAAAACTACGGGCACTCATAAAATCGCCTAAGGCCAGCTTCAAGAGAAAAATTGCACAGGACACTAAGGATAATCACAAGGCTTTCTTTAGTTATGTTAGGAACCTGGGTGGGAATTCCCAGATATGTTCAGAATTAGTCCAAAATGACAAAAAATACACAAAACCCACAGACATTGCCAACATCCTAGCTGACAGGTTCAGCGCAAACTTCTCCCCCCCTTCCCCACCAGAAGGGCAAATATCTATACCAGCAGAGTGCTGCCCCCCTTACATCTCAGATGCTCAGGTAAGAGCCGCCCTCTCCAAAGCAAAAAACACAGCATCAATGGGACCAGATGGTGTCCTGGGCTGCATCCTACATGAACTCCAAGAAGAACTAAACCCAAACATAAAACTACTGTTCAGTCTCAGCCTTACTAGAGGATATGTACCCAAAGAGTGGCGTACAGCAATAGTGGTCCCTCTCCACAAAGGTGGTGCCTCAATGGATCCTGGAAACTATTGCCCCATAAGCCTGACTAGCTTGGTCTGCAAAGCTATGGAAAGGATCATCATGGACCTCATAAATAAAGATATTGGGGACCTACAGACACTGGATCCTACCCAGTTCGGCTTTGTTAAGGGCAGATCCTGCCTCTTAAACCTGGTTGATTTCTTTGAAACAGTCACCAAGGCCATTGATGAGGGGAAGGTGGTCCACACAGCCTACCTGGACCTTGCAAAAGCCTTCGGTACAATATCCCACTCGGGCATTATAGATAAGCTCACCAGCTTAAATATAAGCCCCTATGTCACTAGATGGGTTGCAAAATGGCTGAGGGACAGAACCCACATGGTTAGAATTGCTGGAGCCATGTCAGACTCCAAACCAGTTACAAGTGGCATCCCACAAGGCTCAGTCCTTGGACCTCGCTTGTTCGGTATTTATTTCTCAGAAGTACAGGCCGACACGGAAGGAATATGGCTGACCAAGTTTGCAGATGACTGCAAACTGGGCGTCATAATCGACTCTCCAGCCGACACAAGCATCCTCCAAAAGGGCCTCATAGAAACAGATAACTGGTGCCAGAGCCATGGCCTCAAGCTAAACGCCAAAAAGTGTATAGTCATCCCCTCTGGCAAAAACAAAGTGCCCACAAATTACCACATAGGTGGTAATCCATTAAGTACGGAAGAAGTAATTAGGGACCTGGGGACCCAAGTTGATAGCAATCTCTCATTTGACAACCACATGGCCAAAGTGGTTAGAAAAACATTTTATATAGCCCACCTAATCATGAAAGGATTCACATCTAGATCAGGGGAGGTCATCGTGCCTCTTTACTCATCCCTCATCAGGCCCATAATTGAGTACAATGCCCTTTTTGGGATGTACCTTACCAGACACCTGTAGCAACTGGAAAGACCCTAAAAGTACCCCACCAGGAGGATCAAAGGGCTCAAACAGATGCCATATGCTGCCCGGTTAAAGAAACTCCAGCTCTACTCAGTGGCATACCGCCTGCTCAGAGGCGATCTGTGCCTGACGTATAAAGCCATGTCCAACCCGGAATTAATGGACATGCTGCACCTCAGAAAATCCAAATCCCATCAAACTACGCGCTCGAGGGACGTGAACCTCAGCACTGAAATAAATAGGACAAGCTGGAGGGACAGATTCATAACCCAGAGGCTCCCTTCACTCTGGAATAAAATCCGAGTCCAGGTTAGGCAGAGTCTCTCATTGACTCTCTTCAAGAGGAATCTTGATGAGTGGATGGGAGATAGTAGGTTTACCCCGGGTATCACTTCTGTGTCACTGTTAGACAGAGGCACAGTATACTAACCTCGGAAAAGGGCATAGCAAAATTCATTTAAAATAGGTGGCGAAAGCCAAACACACTCTGGCTAGGTTTATAAATGCCCTAGGGCAGATAGCCTAGTATGAACCTATGACCCTATTATTGCACTAAGCCCTTTCCTCTTGCAAAAACTGACAAGACTTCAACAGATTAGGATAGTGTTTCCCTTGATTTCCTTTTGAGCATGTGAGGTGTATAGAGGCAGATTTACTGGTAGCACTAATTAAGCCTCTCATTTGGAGGTGCATTCTGCTCTCCAGCCTTGCTGTTTGCCATTTTATATTTTTGTGTGTGTCTTGCAAGCATGTCTCCTGAATTACAATTGAACTGTGAAGATTAGTTCCTTCTCAGCTGATTCTTACAGTCCAATCATGTTCTAAAAGCCAGAGTAATCATGCTAAGACGTTACAGGCAATGCCTGTTGGGATGTTCCTTGAGCTGCTTTCATAGGTGTGTGTGCTGTGTCCATGGACTGACAAGGGACATTCCTTCAGCTGCTTCTGCACATATGTGCTGCACACAATGCCGACAGATGTGCAAGGAGTGCATGCATGCATGCCTGTGCCTGTATGTAAGAGAGTGAAAGAGCGAGAGAGAGAGAGATAATACCTCTCAACTATCCAGATTTTCCCAGAATGTCCAGATTTTTGCTTCATATTTTTGGTCTGTTCCTCATAAAATTTGTGATTTTCTGGCAAATCACTTGAATGACTGGAGTTTCAAACTTCATATCTTTCAGAAAAATGCATGCTAAGACAAATCCTAGTTTTCTAGCAACTTTCTAAGTTTATAAGTGCAATATTTAAACTTTGTCCCTATTTTTGGGTCTTTGTCCTCCATCTTCCTATTATGGCAGTCTTTTTCCAAAGTTTTTATGCTAAGAGGTTGAGAGGTATGGCCCAGATTTTTTCCTGATGTTTTCAGTCTGTTCCTCATAAAATTTGTGATTTTTCGAGAGTTTTGTGGCAGATCAGTGAGGAACTTAGACAGCAAAATTTAAAATGTATCCCTATTGTTCAGGCTTTGTCCCAATGGTTTGTGCTAAGAGGTTTTTTGTGTGTGTGTGTGTGTGTGTGTGTGTGTGTGTGTGTGTGTGTGTGTGTGTGTGTGTGTGTGTGTGTATGTGCGTATGTTTAAAATGCCCTAATTAGGGACAGCATGTGGTTAATTTGCTCGTGCTCAAAACCTGTACCTTAGTTATAGGAAACAAAAGCCTAAATCCTTTACACCAACAATGAAGCTGGCATAAAATTGAGTTTCAGGTACATTTCTCAAGGAATTGAAATTCAGATGCATTTCTCAGGAACTAGGTTTCGGATGCTTTTCTCAAGGAAGTGAGTTTCAAGTGCACTTCTCAAGAAATTGTGTTTCAGGTGCATTTTTCAATAAACTGTGCGCTTCAAGGAGGAGAAGTTTACTGATGCTCATGCTAAGTCTGTTTACAGTATTCAATTGTTTTGTTTAGCAAATGCTATCACAATTATGAACTCAAAGTTATTGTTAGTAGCACAACAGGTAGCATGCTTGATGCAGAAGGGTATGGGTTCTACTCCTACAGTATGTAGATGGATTGCTGATAATGTGTTTTACTTGGGGGGGGGGTGCTGTAGTCCTGAGTGTGTCATCCTTTGGATGTGATGTCTTAGAATTATGAACCTGTTGTTGGTTTGGATCCATTCCCTTTTGCAATATTACTGCTTACCAATTTTAATTTTTTGTAACATAGGACATTTATTCTTCAAGGGCAGAAGGCACTGAATTTGTAGATGAAACACTGAAATATAAAGTTGTTTGCTAGCAGCAACCTCTTCATTAGTTACAGATATCTTTTATGTGGAATGATATTGGTAGATTGTAATGATAGGAAGTTTCAGGGGCCTTTTATGGTGGAAATGTTCTGAAATGAGTAGTGTTGTCATCATTGGGTCATACATTTTGTTTCATTGCTTAATGGACAATGTTCAAAACTACAAAATTATTACACATTCTAACAAGTGGTGATGTATTATACAAGGAATATAATTTAATACAGTCAGTAAGGTGAATCAAAGAGTACATGCATGTATGCAAGGTCCAAAAAAAATGTGTGCAAGGGGCCTATATTTTGAAAACTGCCCAAAGGTAAACTTTTTCTGCCACTGGTCACATGCATTTTCTTTGAATGTATGTTTCAATGCTATTTTAATAAATGCGAGTTTCAAGACCAGATAAGTTTATTGTTAATGTTGTCTGTTTTCACTGTGAGACGGTATTGTTTTGTTTAGCAAATATCAGTGTTTGTGCTATAAAATTTGAAATAAAAGGTTTAAATTAAATCCAAATATCTGTAATCACTGTAGAAGTATAGAACAAAATGCTATGCACACTAAGAGGTTTAAACAGTGGTTATGGTAAATGGAAAGAAATAGCCAAGTAATGGGACACTGGAATGGCTGGGGGGGGGGGGGGTGCTGTGTGGGTGGCCCCAGCCATTACCTTTTCTATGGCCCTATTTGACCATGATCTGTCTCTGGGTACCAGAGAAAATGTGAGTAATGTTCCAGAAATATTATGAATATATGTGATTTGTTAATAAATATATTAATAACTTGTACCAAAGGTGTTTATATGGTATTATATAGTATGAAATGAAAGCATATGCGGTTCAGGAAAAATGATGCACTGATAGTTGATATCTAACTATATATGTTTTTGCAGTTATTTGCATTTACGTTTATTTGTCCAATAAATATGCAATACTGTAGCAATAAATGAGTATTTTGAGTAGCCTAGTCAGGAAGTGGATGTATATTATAATCTCGAAGGTTTAAAACTTTGAATCACTAAAGATTGAACTTTAGTGATTGAAGTCTTAAACCATTGAAACAAAAAAAAAATGCTAAATTAAAAAAGAAATAAATAAATAGTGTGTAGGCAGGTGGGCAAGCCCCACTGCACCCCCCCACACCCCCTTACTTAAATATACCAACTCCGAGAACGCACTACATTGAAGTAAACAGAAATTTCCCCCATGGAGATTTTACGTTTAAACGTTCTATGTAGTGCATTTTCACTATTCTCTTGTCGACAATATCATATTCGACTTCTAGATTATAACATAGACCCACAGGAAGTATATGAAAGCAGTTAGTCACTTGCACAGTTACACAGCATGTCTAGTGGCTGTACACTGGTCAGGAGAAAGAAACTGGAGACCACTATTTCACTTTTCCAACAGTTAAACATCAGACATATGCATGATGCTTGCTTTTGAGGGTAGACATAAGGAGGAATGCTGGGTGTATATATATCTGATCAAAATTAAATAATGTTAGATGAAGGCGGTCCTAGAATACTGGGTTGTTCGCAAGCAAACATTACCCCTGAGGAGTCTATGTTAAATGAAGTACATGGACTTATATTTAAGTCTGTCTAGTGAGGAAACATTGTTGCATTGTAAGCATGTTTAAGTGCTTAGTGAGGTACATGCTGAATCAGGCATTACAATTCATGATCGCCCTAATAAGAGAGGATAAGGTGGTACTACAACACCATTAGACCATGGTGGGATAATACAGAGGATATGTTATTTCAGGCTACAGGATTTTATAATCACCATAGAGGTAAGGGAGTCACTGCAGAGTGTGTTATTAATACAGGCAGTCAAGTCACTGATGACTGATCCAGATTTATACAGATTATTACATGTACATTTTCTCCATTGCCAACAGGGTCTGCAAAATATTTTATTTTA